>NW_016160150.1:24863-69422 GCF_001687245.7 Rhagoletis zephyria | reverse complement strand
TTTTATTTTGCATAGAAAAAGATGCTTAATACCCTAAGCAAAAAAAAAATATTATTTAAAATCAACGCGATCAAGGCGATATTAGAAAAATATTAATACACTTTTTTAAGAGTTGGAAAAGTCGTGAGCCTAAATGAGTACATAAAGACAGCACACTCAAGATATTTAATTGACACTCAAAATCTTGGCTTAATGTTAAAACCCCATCTTCGGTAGGGTGGAGCTTACACTCGGCCTTAAATTCATATGTACAAGTGGCCAAAGTAATTGGAGTGCAGCATTTGACAAGTTTTTTCTTGTTGCTTAATGTTCATTAATTTTTTATAAAAGTATTGTTCGTTCTACAAAAACAGCCATATCCAAATTTAAATCTTGGTACAAAATTAGAAAAAATCTACAGATTTCAACAAAATTGCATCAAGGAATAATTTTGTTTTTTATCAGAACTAAACAAATCCGAGTATGAAAATTTATAGCCCAAATATCTTAAAATTCGCTTTGGTTTTTGAATTTTATTTTTTGCTGTTTACCATACGGGATACAATTTTTAGACAAAGATGTGTATTACAAAACTTGAAAAATGCTGTAGTAGGTATTCATTTTGAACCGAACCGAACCATTTTTTGGAGTGGTTTTCGGTTCGCTTTTAGCACTTCAAAAAAAAAAAAAGCGACGGTTCGATTTAAAACCGGTTGGCTACCCTTGTTATAGTAGAAGTTTCAACAAATCTGTGCTTTCAAAAAAAAAGGAGATTCGTGTATGTAAAGTGTTCTAAACACTCTTCGATAGTAAAATTTTTAATATGGCTAACACCTGAGATTTTTAATACCTCAATCGTTAATATTTGAGAATAAATTTTTGATATAACTTATACTTCTAAATATATATCATCAGAAAATACTGAAAATTCGCTTCAGGTAATAAGCTCTTTAAAATACATTTATGCAAGTTTTATGTACCATATACAATAAAAAACTTTTTAAAGTTTCATAAATTGAACGAAAGATGGTACCTTAAGAGTCGTTCCGTAATTTGGTTTAGATCTGATCATTAAATGAAAAAATAAAATTTGTATATGAGAATTGAACTATGAACACAAGACGCGCTCAACTTTCAAAAGTAATACAAAATTTTACAAAAGAATTTTAATATAAATAAATTAAATAATGCCATGCAATTTGTACACTTTTATGTTCATTTCCGTCGATTTCTGATTCCTGGCATTCTATAGACATGGTGAGATTTTTCACGATTGCTTAATTTTTTTAATATTTCGAATACAGAAAGTTTTAACTGAACTTGTATTTTTATTATGTAGCTCATTATGGTGGAACGAACTTCAAGTTAGCAAATTAAATCTTCGAATGCTTGTTAACCTTCATATGCTCTAAAAAAACTAGCATTTTCTATTCTCATGCATTCTGAAAACTAACAAAAATCTTTCTCTCAGTCTTAAATGAGTTTGTTTTCTATATACATAACGCACATGTGTCGATTGTGGACTTTTCTGCATGCACCTATTGAGCAGAAGAAACAAATAGTAGTATGAATGTTATGTACAAAAAAAAAAAAAATTGCCCAAAATTAACGGTATTTTGTAGCCACTTGAAACTTGCACTCTATTACACTTGGCTATAAAACTGTATATAAAAAATTTGTATTAAAACTCTGAATAAAAAGCAGTCCCACATGCGTCTAAAACGACGCAAGAGGATCGCCAAAGAAACTTTTTCAATAAACTAAAAAAATAAAAAATTTAAAGAACGAAAATTAGTTTAAATTAAGCAAATTATTTCGCTTTTCAAAGCCGAGAAATTTAATGAATTTCAAGCCGCACGTTTTCATAAAACTTATAACAGTTGTATAGCTTTTGGGTCATTTTCGACACGAATACCAGATGAAGGTTAAGTACATATTAGTGGTAAAAGCAACAGTAAGTGAGTATGCATTGCATATTTTTTGGACAATGTGTTCATTCGCAATTACACTTTGAAGAGCTCTCAAGAAAAACGAAAAATTCTTATAAAATGAACTACAAGAAATGGAAAAGAAATATTCTGCTATCAAAATTTCCACTTAACCCATTCCAACTAATGTTATTTCCCCTCAACTCAACTCACATAAACTATCCTTAATTTTAGCGGCTGAATTTCAACCACTGGGCGAACACTAGTATATATTAAAAAGCGATTATTTTAAAATGAAATACCATAAAATGGCATATAAAAATCACATTTTGTTTGAATGAACTTCAGTTTCATTGTTCTTCGTAAATTCCTTTGTTAATTTTTTTCAGCATTTGATTCGATACCTCAAATGTAGTACCGCCTGAATAATTTAGCTCGTAAAACACTACTATGCTGGAATTTATAGTTTATTTATTGTTCTATTCTAGTTGATTTGGGAAAATACTCTCTGTGGAATGCAAAGGACAGCTGAAAACATTTATTTCATATGAGGCAAACCGTCTACTTCATGGTCCCCTTTTATCTTTAAAGGTGATTTAGAAGAAAGCCTTAAGAGAAATTTTAAGTTATTCGTTCAAGTCGGAAATTTCGAAAAACTGTAACTTGTATTTGGAGCTAATCTAAAACTGTAATTTACAGTTAAAAACGTGAATCTGGCAATATTGCCTATAGCAAATATACATTCTATTCCTCGCACATCGCAGTATTAAAACTAATAACGTTTCGCCAGCGACTCTTTATCACATTTTNTTTAAAATGAAATACCATAAAATGGCATATAAAAATCACATTTTGTTTGAATGAATTTCAGTTTCATTGTTCTTCGTAAATTCCTTTGTTAATTTTTTTCAGCATTTGATTCGATACCTCAAATGTAGTACCGCCTGAATAATTTTCTAAAGAACTCATTAGCTCTTAAAATACTACTATGCTGGAATTTATAGTTTATTTATTGTTCTATTCTAGTTGATTTGGGAAAATACTCTCTGTGGAATGCAAAGGACAGCTAAAAACTTTTGTTTCATATGAGGCAAACCGTCTACTTCATGTTCCCCTTTTATATTTAAAGGTGATTTAGAAGAAAGCCTTAAGAGAAATTTTAAGTTAATCGTTCAAGTCGGAAATTTCGAAAAACTGTAACTCGTATTTGGAGCTAATCTAAAACTGTAATTTACAGTTAAAAACGTGAATCTGGCAATATTGCCTATAGCAAATATACATTCTATTCCTCGCACATTGCAGTATTAAAACTAATAACGTTTCGCCAGCGACTCTTTATCACATTTGTTAGAGAGCCTTGTCACACTCTTATGTCCAAGCTTTTGCAGTTAAAGTAGCTTTTGCTGCAGCGCCTGAAAGCGTACATTCATCTTCCGCAAGCCCGTCAGTTGAACTTGAGTTATCGTGTGCTGTGTGCAAGGCAAAGGTACGGTGCGCGCACATCGTTGCGAGTAGAACCATCGCCATAAGGCGAAATATGAGACGTGGTTGCTATTAAAGGCAATTCTAAAGGAAGGAAGGAAAAGAAGAAATTACGAAAGCAACAAAGTGACAAAAGAGCGCAATTTGCACGTACTAAGGAGTAATCATTTTTGTGGAATCCTCCAGCTAGCAGTTCTTGTATGTACATGCTCTTGTTATTGTTCTACTGCCTTATATATTTATACGACTTCGATTGAATGGGCACACACGCTCCTGCCATTAGCTGCTGCCTAGATTGTACTATATAATTTATGTATGTATGTATGTAACTACCCGTACAATAAGATGACGATACATTAATAAGTAAGATTCTGTGAAAAGCGATTGAGATAAAATGTAACGATTTTGATACGTGAGCGTTGGGTTCGATTAGAAAATCGCATAAAGCTTCAATAGACGCTTTGGTTGAAATTTTAAGCGCTCGTGGTGTTTACCACAGCAAATTAGCGTCGATATATTACGTAGGTTGCGGTGGTTCAATGTCCNGCGCGCACATCGTTGCGAGTAGAACCATCGCCATAAGGCGAAATATGAGATTTGGTTGCTATTAAAGGCAATTCTAAAGGAAGCAAGGAAAAGAAGAAATTACGAAAGCAACAAAGTGACAAAAGAGCCCAATTTGCACGTACTAAGGAGTAATCATTTTTGTGGAATCCTCCAGCTAGCAGTTCTTGTATGTACATACTCTTGTTATTGTTCTACTGCCTTATATATTTATACGACTTCGATTGAATGGGCACACATGCTCCTGCCATTAGCTGCTACCTAGATTGTACTATATAATTTATGTATGTATGTATGTAACTACCCGCACAATAAGATGACGATACATTAATAAGTAAGATTCTGTGAAAAGCGATTGAGATAAAATGTAACGATTTTGATACGTGGGCGTTGGGTTCGATTAGAAAATCGCATAAAGCTTCAATAGACGCTTTGGTTGAAATTTTAAGCGCTCGTGGTGTTTACCACAGCAAATTAGCGTCGAGATATTACGAAGGTTGCGGTGGTTCAATGTCAGCTAATTGAATTACATACATACATACGTATATCGTTGCGACCGACAAAAGCCTATTCACTGCCACTGTATGGCTTCCTTGTAATTTTGTGCGCAGCAGCATTATCGAACAATACCCGTATTTATGCATGTGTGTTGGGGAAATAGCGCTGCGCCTAATTTTATAGAAACTGAAGAATTATTTACACAATAAACGACCACCAGCCAGCGAGGTTCTACTACACTTGCTCAAAGTGTTTTTGTTAAGAAATATTTGGTTTGAAATTAGTTGGTGGATAAAATGGAATATATTTTCGATTGTTTCTTCGAAAATACTTTCGACAAAATCACACGCAATGGCTTGCAGGATCGCTCATCGCGGCGAGATGTATTGGATCACTTGAATGCTTTTATTGGCGGTTGCAGTGATGGTAAGCAGGATATGTAAAATTTGCAGGCGAAATTTACACTGGACTGCTTTTTAACTTTTAAGTGTCAAAACTTTTTAATTTTTCCAAGGTCAAAACATGCACACAGAGGAGGTGGCAAAATTTGCTGTATTGGCTGCTGTGCGCTATCACCGCGAAAAAAAGGACGAGAATGGTGATGTGAGTATGGAAATATAATAGCTATCTTATATATAAATAGGAAATCATGTTTTCTTTACACCCCTTTTACGACTAAACTATACTTCATAGGTATAGAGAATTAAAAATCATTACAAAGGTATTTTGATGGTTATGTGCTTTTCAAATTTTAAATAAGTTTAACATAAAGCGAAAAAATCAATTCAAAGGCGACACTAATACCAATGTANATGCTCCTGCCATTAGCTGCTACCTAGATTGTACTATATAATTTATGTATGTATGTATGTAACTACCCGCACAATAAGATGACGATACATTAATAAGTAAGATTCTGTGAAAAGCGATTGAGATAAAATGTAACGATTTTGATACGTGGGCGTTGGGTTCGATTAGAAAATCGCATAAAGCTTCAATAGACGCTTTGGTTGAAATTTTAAGCGCTCGTGGTGTTTACCACAGCAAATTAGCGTCGAGATATTACGAAGGTTGCGGTGGTTCAATGTCAGCTAATTGAATTACATACATACATACGTATATCGTTGCGACCGACAAAAGCCTATTCACTGCCACTGTATGGCTTCCTTGTAATTTTGTGCGCAGCAGCATTATCGAACAATACCCGTATTTATGCATGTGTGTTGGGGAAATAGCGCTGCGCCTAATTTTATAGAAACTGAAGAATTATTTACACAATAAACGACCACCAGCCAGCGAGGTTCTACTACACTTGCTCAAAGTGTTTTTGTTAAGAAATATTTGGTTTGAAATTAGTTGGTGGATAAAATGGAATATATTTTCGATTGTTTCTTCGAAAATACTTTCGACAAAATCACACGCAATGGCTTGCAGGATCGCTCATCGCGGCGAGATGTATTGGATCACTTGAATGCTTTTATTGGCGGTTGCAGTGATGGTAAGCAGGATATGTAAAATTTGCAGGCGAAATTTACACTGGACTGCTTTTTAACTTTTAAGTGTCAAAACTTTTTAATTTTTCCAAGGTCAAAACATGCACACAGAGGAGGTGGCAAAATTTGCTGTATTGGCTGCTGTGCGCTATCACCGCGAAAAAAAGGACGGGAATGGTGATGTGAGTATGGAAATATAATAGCTATCTTATATATAAATAGGAAATCATGTTTTCTTTACACCCCTTTTACGGCTAAACTATACTTCATAGGTATAGAGAATTAAAAATCATTACAAAGGTATTTTGATGGTTATGTGCTTTTCAAATTTTAAATAAGTTTAACATAAAGCGAAAAAATCAATTCAAAGGCGACACTAATACCAATGTATGTACATGGTTGGGGCGGAAATGCCTCCGAAATGTATGCTTTAATATTGCCACTGAATTAAGTAAACTTGAGCTAGGAATGATATTTACGTAGATCAAGATTCATACAAAATAAAGTTAGTGGAAAAGGTAGAGAAAAAGTCAAAAGATAAATATAAAGATAAAAAACGATATATGTAGATAGAGAAAGTGATAAAGTTAAAGATAGAGACAAAGAAAAAGATAAAACTGAAAAGGCAGATATGTTATGTTATGCAATGCTATGATATGTTATTTTATGTTATGCTACATTATGTTATGGTATATTATGTTATGGTTTGTCATTTTATGTTATGTTATGCTATGTTTAGTTATGTTATGTTAAGTTTTGTTATATTATGTTATGTTGCTCAGCGCATTTCACCTCCATCTACCACAACGTACTTCCAATAACTGTTATATTATGCTGTGTCAAACTTCATACAACTGTAAATATATGTGTATGAAAAAATAAATAATTTCTAAGCAGAAATTTTAAATTTAATGGTAGTTTGTAAGATTTGAAAGCTTATTGTTAGTTTCAAAAGAAAGATTTAATAAATAAAAACATATTATAAAAAAAAACTTCGTACAAAATTTATAAAAAATTAAATAAATTTTAACTATTACACCCAAAAATTTTAACCTTTTTTTAAATTCTAGGTATGTAATTTTAAAGCCCATTAAATTTTAGTAGTTTAAAGTGCAAATTTCGAGAAGCTAGAAAATCGCGTTGATTTTATATAACTTTTTTGGCAGACGGTGTTGAGCATTTTCTCCCATACAAAAATTTGCACGACAATTACTTTTATATGGAGGGAAATCNAAGATTTGAAAGCTTATTGTTAGTTTCAAAAGAAAGATTTAATAAATAAATACATATTATAAAAAAAAAACTTCGTACCAAATTTATAAAGATTAAATAAATTTTAACTATTACACCCAAAAATTTTAACCTTTTTTTAAATTCTAGGTATGTAATTTTAAAGCCCATTAAATTTTAGTTTAAAGTGCAAATTTCGAGAAGCTAGAAAATCGCGTTGATTTTATATAAATTTTTTGGCAGACGGTGTTGAGCATTTTCTCCCATACAAAAATTTGCACGACAATTACTTTTATATGGAGGGAAATTCCTAGCACCGTCAGCAAGAAAAAAATTATTAAAAATCAACGCGAATTTCTAACATTTTAAAATGTGAGCTCTAACTACCAAAATTTAATGAGCCATAAAGCTGTATACCTTAAGTTTTTCTAAACAAATTTTAAACAAAAATTTAAAAATTTTTGGGTGTATTTGTTAAAGTGTGTTGAATTTTTATAATTTTTGTAAGAAGTTTGAAATGTGGATTTATGTGGTGTTGGTTATGTAATGTGCTTGACTTTTATAAAAAAAAATAAAAACATTAAATAAGCAGAAGAGAAAAAACCAAAACTGCAACTGCCAAAATGCCACTTAACTCAAAAAGTATAAATTATAAGTATGCCCATGTGGAAAAAAATGTAGTTAAAGATTTCTCATATATGATACGTGTGCGTAAGTAATTGTCTTCGATAAATATGTTCCTAGAAAAATGTATCTAAATTCAGCATTGAATCTGCTTATAGTATATATGATACTTGGACTGATAGGACTAGAGGCGNCTACCAAAATTTAATGAGCCATAAAGCTGTATACCTTAAGTTTTTCTAAAAAATTTTTAAACAAAAATTGAAAAATTTTTGGGTATATTTGTTAAAGTGTGTTGAATTTTTATAATTTTTGTAAGAAGTTTGAAATGTGGATTTATGTGGTGCTGGTTATGTAATGTGCTTGACTTTTATAAAAAAAATTTAAACATTAAATAAGCAGAAGAGAAAAAACAAAAACTGCAACTGAATCTGCTTATAGTATATATGATACTTGGACTGATAGGACTAGAGGCGAAACTTACTCCGTGGGCTATTCGTGATTCATTGGACAAGGGATAAATTTAATACTAAAACACAATCCGGAGCGTAAATAAATATATCGTTAAATCTCAACTTGCATTTTTACTTCGGTCAAATTGGAAGTCGTAAAGGTGCAGAATATACAAAGATAAAGTTCCATATATTATCTTCAAATAAAACACAATTAGCAGATTTCGTTAAGGTTTTTTTTTTACGCAACAAAGAAGATATGGCGGTCATTTCTTTTTTTTTGTTTTTTTTTTTTTTTTTTGTGATTATTACAAAAATACATCTCAGCAAGCATGCGACATANGGTGCAGAATATACAAAGATAAAGTTCCATATATTATCTTCAAATAAAACTCAATTAGCAGATTTCGTTTCTTTTTTTGTTTTTTTTTTTGTGATTATTACAAAATTACATCTCAGCAAGCATGCGACATGTATTAACAAACTTATTTCTTTTTAAAGGTCTGCCTTATGGGAAAATTTCATAATATTCTATACATTGCGCTGCGCACTTGCTGGGATTGGGGTGTACGAGATTCAGCTGTTGTGGTTTTGTTATTGGGTAAGTGAAATGACTTTGTACATATACATATGTACATATATATGGAGTAGAAAATACAATATGCAACAGACCATATTTGGGTTACTCATACGCCGTGTTGTTCAGCCAGTCAAGTTTATACTTACAATATAACTACGCCTAAAAAAGTTGCTGTCAGAAACAAAACACAGATTATGTGTATCAGTGTATCGGTGTATGTACATTAGAGTGGCCACAAAATATTAAAGTCGGCATTTTATTTTCGTCACCCCCTAGGATTGCTCTATATCTAAAAAAAATATACCCAAGTTTTTTTTTTTTGAAGTCAAAAAATATTACGGAGTGCTCAAAGAGCTCAAAAGTTTTCCAAGTTAATTATATGGTGAAAAACCAAATTTTCCTAGAAGTGGTGAAGAGTTCTAGAAAATCAATATTTTTCGATCGGAAATCTTTGATTATCTTCACGAGACTTCCAATACTAATATCCAATTGTTTATTTAACCATTTTTTAATACTTAAGATTTTTGTTTGGTCTCTCCATTGCATTTTCAGGGGTTTTGGCGGTCCTATAAAATATAGTAACCATGAAAATATGGTTACAGATACAGTTGGGTATTTTTATTGGAAATCTCCTGAAAAGAAGCAAGAGTTTTCCGATCGAAAAAGTTTTTTTTTTCATATAAAATACATTAAAAACTTTGAGCGCTTTGAGCACTAAATTTATTTTTGTCTCAAAATAAAAAAAGGGGGGTGGCACCATTAAAATTCCGACTTTATTTTTCCCCATGCATTTCTGGATCACTCTAATGTACATACGCGAACGTGCTTGTGAAAATGGTTAAATAACCAAAGTTATCGCAAGAGGTGTGCCACGAGTATTCAAGTGTGCGTTCATGCGTAAATGTGTTAAGTGCAAATATGAGTTTATGTTTGTACTGTCTGTGCTCTCTGGATTTATGTACATACACATACATATACCTTTGTATAAACATGTTGTACCTAATTAAAATTGTATGTTTTATGCATTATGTACACTAGCATGTATTATATTTTAAGTGTATAAAATAATAACAAAAATAGAAATCAAAAAGGCCTATAGAGTAAACATTTGTTGTAGCCTTTGTCTTTAACAAAGTATGTATGTATATAGCGACATTGGCCAGCGTACGTGTGTAAATACATATGTACGTAAATGCTAGAGAAATTGCGTGAATCAATACTGATGTTTGCACTGAAATTAAAAAAAAAAGAAAATCGGTGTTAGAAAAGCTTTTAGCAAAATTAAGAAGGCACCAGCTTCATTATGAGTTAAAGAAACAATTCAGAAAGACACATTAGCAGCATCACACTTCAGCAACATATGTTCACGTTAAGGTCGAAAGTTCGTGTGACCTTTTTAGTCAGCTTCAGCTTTTCAGTCTGCAGTCATATACTTATATTTATTCGCATCTTAAATGACTCTCAGGTTGCCGATTTCAGTGCTATGTTGGTGTTAAGGTGAAAAGCGGATTAATTAAAGTTAATTATGGAGCAGACATATGGAAGACATGGCGTTAGAAGGTCATAATTAATTTTAAGGAGGCCAACCAGTTTATTATTTTCGTGTTGTAAAAAAACGAATCTTGTGATACTTGGCTACTCACCCGTTGTTAGTTTAATTGGCTGTTAATAATGCATTTGCTTGCGTTATTTAGTAAATGATTTTTGAAACTGTTGTAGCTTGAGGATAACCAGAGACGTTTTTTTTTTAATGAATGAACAACATCATGGGTAACTCGATAAATTGGAGAAGAAGTTCGGCCATCCACTAATATATGTGTAAGCTTGCATGCAATATTGTATAAGTAAGATTATCCAGTTCTGTAGGTAAATGCTTTATCTTACAAGCTTTAATCTGGGTTAAATCTTGCAAAAAAATTTTTAAACACCCCCACAATGGAGTTTTGAAAATTTCACACGTAGCTCAAAACCCGTTAGCAATGCAATTTTAAGACTTATTTATTCCGCTGGGTGGCGCAAGAGTCGAGTTTTTTGAAAACGCCGTATATATAGTCCGATATGGTTCATATATAGAACATATGTACATATACGTATCTATTATCTACATGGAAGGAGTTAACTCCACAAAAAATTTACACGGGAGGTGGCGTGGAGCCGGAATATTTCTAAAGCCTGCATCTATTGTTAGATTTAGTTTACATTTACAATACATATTTATTGCCTACTTGAAAACAAACTCCATGAACAATTTTGCCATTAGGTGCCATAGTTATGGTCCGATTTGTTTAGTGTTTAAATTTTTTTTTTTGGTATTAACTTATTTATACTTTTTATATTTAGGTCACCAGTTAAGTTTTGAGCAAAACGGGAA
Organism: Rhagoletis zephyria; assembly: GCF_001687245.7. NCBI lineage: Eukaryota > Metazoa > Arthropoda > Insecta > Diptera > Tephritidae > Rhagoletis > Rhagoletis zephyria. The sequence continues at coordinate 58,221 of NW_016160150.1, read as the reverse complement.
TCATCAAAATACAAAGTCAGATTCAGTATGAATAAAAATCCGAAGTATTTGCTTGCCCATAATAAATACCAAGAACAGAAAGTTCATTGTTGTAGGTACGAAAGTGCCTCTTTTCCCACAAATCTGATGAGATTAATCATTAGCGCGGGAGAAAGCGTGCGTTCAGAAATGCATCAAGTCAAAGCATCAGTCTCTGTTACTTCTAAATTATAACTGATGCAAATGCCTTATTTTGGCAATTAAGTTGCAATTAGGCATTTAACCATGGCTGCGCATATTGCATATTTCCATAAATTATAAGGGCTATTCGCGATTCGGTGCATAAGAGCTGACAAATTTATGCAATTGCAGAAATATGCCATGGATTGTGAGCGACCTTTATTAAATTGTCATGGTAAAGCTTTTGCAAAACAATTTTTGTGCATCAGCTTTGGTTTTGTTTATGAATGCAATGCATAGCATTTTTATGACAAATGCAAATGCGTGCATTTTGTTTGTGTATTGCAAATAATTTGCAGTACAAATTTGCAATGCAATGATGCTAGGCCATTTGCACCGGATCGCGAATAGCCCTATAGTTTTGAAATAAATGCGTTTGATGTTTTGGCTTGATGAATTTTTGAACACCCCCAGAGTTGCGCACGTCTTTTTGGACAGCACTAAATAAATCAGAGGGATTTTGCGGAGAAATCTGCACTGAGACTAAAGGTAACGGGACGGCTGACGCAACTGTCATTTGAACACATTTCTTGACCCGCTGTGCCTCAGGTCAAAGGTGAAAAGGGGTAATGCTAAAGTAAGGCGGATAGTAGAAAGAATTCCGTTGCATTGGCTTAAGAGTCACTATTTACTAAATGCCAGGACACAAAGGGATTAAAAGGAATAAACGGGCTCATATATTACGGGGGTATACTTATCGACTTAAATATACTTCTGTTTCAATTATCTAGGGGCGGAATTAGCTATTCGGAAATGACCTTGCAATCACGCTTCGCTTTTAAAGTGTAAAAATTACAGTTACATTCCAATGTATGGCATGCGACGAGAGAAAAATTATAAAGATACACTAGAACATATGCAGTGGCACTTTAGGAAGAGCGCTACTAAGCAGCAGACCAAAGGGTTAGCAAATTGCCTGTGATCATACAAATCAGCCAAGCTAAAGTAAACTAACCCAGCCGAACAAGTTCTCATTTGAAAGGGACCGGTGTCCATAACCACCAACATTACAACAATTGCAGAAATCTGGCTAAATCAACAAACAATTACTTAAATAACAAATATTGAGAGTTGCACGTTGATTAAACCCAGAATTCTATTTATTCGACAATATTTTCAGACTAAGTAGGTACAATATCGGCTTCTCTGAAGTTCCTAGGATTTCTCTTTGCTTCCAGCAAGTGCCGGTTTGGATGCTTCCTGCGCCAGCAGCCGAAAATGGATTAATAGCTGGGCATGGAATTGTACTCCTTGGCGGAAAGAATTAGGGTTTATAGCCAGCATTGTAGACATGCTACTTTTTGCTGATATCTATACTGACACCCGTACGCAATAAAGCTTAAGCGTGAAATAATCTAATGCGACAGAAAGGTAAGTCAGAAATTCCCAGATTAATCTGAAATGCATTGAGCTTAGAGCTCAGATAGAGGCTTCACTTGCAGCCAATACATAGCTACCTCTGCTTGGCACAAAAATTCTAGCCTTAACTATATAATTCAAGGCAACCATAAAGAGGTTAACTTGGCCTTGCCCAAATACACGGCACTCAAATAATTTGTCCTTTTGAGCGGTGCATGGGGAGGACTCAATGTGGGTATACGGTCAATCTACACTGCTTTGTTTTCAGGTTGCAGATTTTCGCACTAGATAAATCCATTGGTATGTATGTTCATATGTACATCTTGAAGGCCTAATTTCTTAAGGAGGTCAATCCTGGAAATTCGAACTTGAAGCGAAATACTGCTTCCTCAGCAGCAGATGTGGCATATTTTGTAGTATTTAAGTACTTTTCGAGAAAGAAGATATCCCAAAAAGAAATCACGGGTGATGGTAGCTGCAATCCTGAGCACTTCTACCCTTGGCCTACTTAGCAGATCCACTGTTTCTACAATTCTATATCACTTGTCTGTAATTTGCTTATTTTAGAAAGTAAAGATGAACCTATGTTTGTATTTGTATGAAATGTTATCGCTATAGGTTCATGAAAATAAGAGTCTGAGTGTTCCTATTACCAGAAATCCAGACAAGAGTAATGAAAATTCATTGCGTTCCCGAGCGCGACTTTGTTCTGAATAATTTAATTAGCTAAAACTTGGTTTCAGTAGATGCTATAGCTAAGATTGCTACCTAGATATCTCAGCAAATTATTATTTACTTTATTTTTCCTGGTAAAACTATTATTTATTTAATAGCCTTCATACTCAGCGCGGTTTGCCAGCCGCAGGGACTGAGCGATACCAAGCTCCTCAGAAGACACTTTTATTCCTACACTGCAGTGCATCGTGGAACCGCAGTCCACTTTGGATCATGGAAAAATCTTACTTAAACTAGTATATGTATGTATGTGTGTTCATTAGTCCTTCCAGTGCTTTACGCAGTAAGGTTTATGGTCTAAATTCTTTCGACATTTCGTAGTTTTCCGTACTTGAGTTTAGAAGGTACAAAATGTTGATCCGTCTCCAACTTTGGAAGACACGTTGCATAGTAATACAATACCAACATAGTAAAGAACATTCCACTTTTACAAATTATGGAGCGTCCATAATTTACATAAATTCTGAAGTCCGCATGCCTAATTGTGAAAGGCCAGCTACGTAAATCTTCGATAGCGGCTTGGAAGGAATATAATTCCGATGGATGGATGTGCCGGTAGCCGGAAATGCCAGTGGCGGTGGCAACGCTGGACAAGTTCCTAAAATTTCAGGAAAAAATTGTTCATTAGAAGCTGAGGCGGATGAAGACATACATGTACAATCAGTAAAAATAACATTAATAGAAGAGGGAAATGTGAACCGATTACGGATGTATCAGCAGGCAGATACGGACTTCGCAGTTGTGATGGAAGGATTGGAGCCGAATAAACGGTCAACAAGAGAGGAAATGCCAATGGAAGTTAGAATCGTAAAAGGAATATTCGGCACAATGGAAGTGCTGATATCTTGGTGCTTGTGTCGGATATGGGAAAGTGAAGATGGCCAATGCATCCGTAATCTAGTAGATGTAGCAAAGCTAAGAGCTTTGAATATTCTCAGCTAGTTGCACAGAGGTCCACATGGAGGGCACCTGGGAACAAAAAACCCCTTCAGAGGTTAAATATNTCCGTAATCTAGTAGATGTAGCAAAGCTAAGAGCTTTGAATATTCTCAGCGAGTTCCAGAGAGGTCCACATGGAGGGCACTTGGGAACAAAAAAACCCTTCAGAGGTTAAATATGGGCTTATTTAGGTCAGTCGCTCAAGTACTGGATAGCTAGATGTGCAAAGAGTTCTGCAGGTAGATGATCGAAGCCTGGAAATCATGGAAAGAAGAAGCGACATAACTCAGGCGGAAGGGGTGAGCTACAGAAGCAGGACACCATATGATACGACGCACTCTAAGGGAAAAGTCGAAAGGATCGTTCAATAAGGCAACGAAACGCGAGGCTTTCCTGGAATGAGTTCTGGTATTTTATTACAAGCCGCAACAGAAGAAAGGCCTCGCCTTTAAAGCAAAAAGTTTTGGGGAAGGGACGCTGTGAGTCGAATCAGTGATGTGGTGTATCGAATCCAACCAGTTGGAAGGCTGCTAGGTAGCAAGGCCTGCAGCAAGGCTGGCCCAGTTAGCAAGGCCTGCAGCAATTAGAACAGGAAGGGTATCTGANTTCAATAAGGCAACGAAACGCGAGGCTTTCCTGGAATGAGTTCTGGTATTTTATTACAAGCCGCAACAGAAGAAAGGCCTCGCCTTTAAAGCAAAAAGTTTTGGGGAAGGGACGCTGTGAGTCGAATCAGTGATGTGGTGTATCGAATCCAACCAGTTGGAAGGCTGCTAGGTAGCAAGGCCTGCAGCAAGGCTGGCCCAGTTAGCAAGGCCTGCCGCAATTAGAACAGGAAGGGTATCTGATCGGAATGAGGATGGTATTGTGTGAGGAATATTGCGAATCCGCAAATGATAGCTCAAAGCGGAGATTAACAAAATGGCAGAGCTTTCGATTGATAACAGTATAATCCTTTATTCAGAGTGACATCGACAGGAATGTTCGAAATTGCAAGAAACATGCTCACTAGAAACACAGGGTGGCGCAGATATAAATATAAAGCGCTGCAACTAAGCACAGAGACTTCAGTTGTGAATTAGCCAGTTATTAGTAAGCAATGTGAGAACTTTTATTTAATAATCCAGTAGCAATCCGNTGCAACTAAGCACAGAGACTTCAGTTGTGAATTAGCCAGTTATTAGTAAGTACGAATTCAACAAGGGTTTTAACGTGTTCTAAATGGTCCATTCTACGGCAATGTGAGAACTTTTATTTAATAATCCAGTAGCAATCCATCCTGAAAGATGTGGAATTAGACCTCTCATGGGCGTGTTTATTAAAATGTATGTAAGCTCAAAGCAAACACCCTTCCACAAGGCTGTTGCTGAATAATTAGAAAAAAAGCGTACGTGAAAAGGCAAGCGAATCATTGGGTCGTCCCAATGCGATTTACGCATCCATCAAACACTTCAGGCTCGTACACTTGAGTATTTAAAGTTGAACATTGAATGAGGGGAGGGTCTGCGTGACAGCAATTTCTAATTGCCACAATCTGTGTTAGAGTACAAATAGGATAAAGCACGAGTGAGTTAAGGGCGCTTTGATAGGATGGGACACAAAGTCAACATAAAGGAAGCGCGCGCTGTGCCGTTGTAGCGAATGTATAAAGTGTAAACTACTCTTGTGTGTATATGTGTACAAACGTTCCGCCAAACTTGGCATATGCGTGTGTGCGTGCAACAAGTGCATTTCGCCGTATAAGCATATTTAAAGCAATTATTTCTGACAGCACAGTGTTGCCGTGTATCAGTTAGGTAACGGCTTTCAGCTGCGTGCGGTGTTCTCTCTGTGGCTAAATGAGTGAGTCTATGTACATCTGGTCGGTCGAATGTAAGCACAGCAATATAAGCACACAAGTAGGTACTTTTACATCAATATGCATATTTGTGTGCTCATTTCCTCCACATTACTTGGTATGGTTGGCGTATGCAAATGCAGGATTTTATTGGAAATCTATTGGTATTTGCGCCACTATATACACATGTACATATTTGTATGCATGTACACATACATACTAATATGCTTTTATATGTATTTATTTTTGATGCAGAACGCGAAGTGCCCCATAGCCGAATGGTGTGTGGCACAGCTTTCATGCTCGCATAGTTGTAGTATTGCCAATTGCGCAAATTAAATTGCCAAACTGGCACACATTGGCATGGCATATATACATACACGCACACACATGCCGAGTTAGTTGCCAACAAATTTGGCCCAGGCTAAAATTTAATTCATGCCGACTAGGCGTATGAGTAACAAGAAAATTAAAGCGAGCCATGTGGCTGTTAGAGTTGAATGCGTAATGTAAATGTGTTTAGCATTTGAGCGTTTTAGAATTTAGTGTATTAAGTGATTTTGATAAAAGCGATGAAGAATATTGTAATATTACATTATTGTTGTGTCTATAGAAATGAATAATTGTTTGAGAAAGTTCGCGTGCGATGAATTAGGGAGTGTAAAGTGTGATTATCTGAAGGTTCATATCATTTGGGAACCCATTCTTACGCGGAAAATTGCAAAAGAAAACACAGACAAAGATTGATAGCTGAGTTTGTTTTTTTAATAACTAGTTTTCCAATTTTAAAATTGTGAAAAAGACACCTCTGAAATCCGCTCACATTGCAAAATAAATGTTATTTAAATTTTTTTAGGATTTATCTCGCTATTTTTTTTGGGGTTTTCAGTATTTTTTGTGTTTAATTTTTCTAAATTTTTGTGTTTTCCTTCGGGATATATTCGATACCTAGTTCGGGACAGTTTGGTGACTTCTCTTGGAGCATAAAATTGAAGTCATTTATTTGAAGCCATTGCAAAGCTGAAAAATATCGGATTTAAGGTATATATACCTACTCATATCGATGCTTTTGGCTATGAAGGTATTCCGTATGTAATAAATAAGTAAATTATAAATCATAAATTCCAAGCTATATGTTTAATAATTCATTGGAAGAAATTATAAGAACGTTAGTATGGTTTAAGAAAAAATTTGCAAAAATTTAAATACGATAGTTTTAAAAATCTGTGAAACAAAATGATCCGAATGGAATTTTATAAAAAGAAATTCTTTACAGCATATAAAATATGAAAAAATTTTTAGTTTCTAGATACCGCAAACAAACATAATTTTCTATATGACATCTACTTTTCTCCAGACTAGATGCCAAGAAGGCTTTTAAATTTGCTGGAATATTTCGGTTGATTCCAAGAGTTTTTTTAATCAACTCTTTGTACCTTACTCGTTTTCTTCTTTGTTGTTCAATAACAGAGCTAGAATTCCACTACCTTTAATACTTTTCTGCACTGAAAATTCATCGAGTTCCCTGCTCCACTCGAACAGTAGGAACCCAGACAATGTGTGTGATGAATGTCTCAGCCATCTCGTTGAGACATCGGCGGCACTGAGCAACAGCTTTTGAAGTCAGCGACCTTCTTTTCTAGAAATTTAGTAGCCGCCTGACTGTCAGTGAACTTGTAAATATATACCACGACTAGAAATCGTATCGCGCAGTTCGACTGAAGCGACCTTTGAAATAGGCATCAGTTTTGCCTGAAAAACACTGCAATAGTCATGAGGGCGGAAGTTAGCTGCTTTTAAGGAACCAGCTGATTGGCTGCTATTGTACGCGATGGTCGTCTCATGCAAAGATGCGCCTCGTGTAAACTAAGCGAACATTAGGCGAAAACCAGGGCATGTGCCACTAGCAGGCTGAGAGTGAAGCAGATACGACCTAGGTAATTTTTCAGGCTCCCAAAGCTGCAGCTCCCAATTCGTGTGGTAATGACAGTATACTGTCAAATCGTACCGCCATTGTTATAGCCCAATAGGGGAGGACGGGGTGGGATTATATCAACAACGCCATTTGCACTGCCCAGCCTTTGCTAGACTGCACTTGGAATGGTTCTTCCTAGCTGACACGGAGGAGCTCTCTAAAGTCGACACCTGGCGCCAGCCAGACGTTGTTTATTATCTGTACTGCAATCACATTGGAGCAATGCTCTTGATCTAAGTTTGACCCTTGTCTAAGGGAAACCATCTTAACCTAATAGAGATTTTTTTTCAAGCAGACTGTTTGTTAAAAAACCGCACTAAAAAGCCAAAAATGTTTTCAAGAAAATTTACCTTGCAAACCCAACTGTATTGAGCCAAAATATTTTAGTAAAAAAATGCGGTTTCTCGCGTATGACTTGTGGCGCACTTAAATACAAAATTTTATGCTCATACATACATGTATATAGACTTTTGTATCTAACAATTAAAAACCCTAAAATTTGCCTTTCTCCACCTATTTTTTCACCTATTTCTTATTTCTTTCGTTTCAGAGGAAATATATTCATGCGAAAAAACTTTTGAACGCATCTTTTTAGGCGCTTTATTCGGGCCACATGCACCACACTTTATAGCCGGCTGGCGCAGTGACTTTCGTGATCAGGTTAAACGGATTAGCAACGAATTTTTTACAAGCAGGCACAGCTGGGCCTCAAAACTAATTGCTTTTTATTTTTTCTTGTTTCACATACCATGCAAACGTTTTAAGCTTCCATCTTTTATTCTTGCTATTTTTACCCTCACTCTTAAGTAATCACTTTTTATGCATTTTTTTTTTTTATTTTTTTTTATACCTCCTCTGTTTGTGACTGTCTGCAGTTTGAGTTTCGGCTTACTTTTTGTCTACTGGAATAAATTATGTTTTATTTAATTTTTTATTGCCTCTTATTTACGACACGCTTCCGGCTACTGGAATAATCAGGATGAAAACACGCGAGCCATGGTTTACTTTTTGCATCATGCCACATCACTCAGCATGCAACTGCCTGTGTGGATCGCACGCTTCGAGCAGGAACGCATGATAAAGTAAGTGAAAATGCCTGTTTGCGCCAATTTTAAAAATATAAATTTTCGCTTTGTCTTTGAATTAAGTTGCACCTGATAGCACCTTGAGCGATATACATTTTGTGGTATTTATCGTGCGTACTTAACGACTTCAAAAGCCACCAGTTTTTAAATAAGCAAAATCAAATTAATTGTGTCAAATTATTTTATATCTTAGGGCTCACATTGAACAATTGAAGCTTAAGGCAATCAGCCTGCATAATTTTAAATAAAGTGATTTTAAATTTTGCTTTACTTTGTAGGCTTTTGTGTAATTTCAAGGAAAGCCAGGCTCAGGCTTTGGCATTGCAGGTGCTATAAGAAAAATCTTTATTGATCTGTGTGTGTGCGTACATTAGGATGGGTCACACTGTTCGGGTGAGAAGAAATGCGAAAGGCGTGTAGCAAGATGAAATGTAAGAAAATCACCCAAAGAAACTAGGGGAAAATATGGACGACAATTGTTTTTGTAGTCACACGATTCGTACAATAGAGCGAACTCCTATTGAAATTTGGAACTTTGGATTTCGTTAACCGATTTCAAAAATTCTTTTTGCATCGGAAAGATAGTGTGTCAGAGATGGTCCCATACTAATTTCCATGTAAAAAACTTTATATGAGATTTGAAGTCGGTTTTGTTTTTTTGCTTAAAAATTACTTGATTACTCAAATGTGAATTTTTATATCTCTCGGCGGACGCTAGGTTTTAGTTTTAGACCCATAATTTCTTGGGCAAGTTTTCTAAAAATTCTTCGTAGATTACGTTTTTGCTTTACTCCTTTTGCCAAAAACAATTGATCCACCCTAGTGTACTTACTTGGAAGAGAGAGTGAGTCGAGTTAAAGAAATTTGATTGCGTTAATTAATCATCCGTTGAACAGATGATGAATATGCCAGCGGCATATGGCATTTTAAGCGAGTAGAAGAAGTGAAGAAACACACACACAAGAAAACAAACTAAAAGACCAAAATAACTGAAAATTTTTTTTCGCACCGTAAATTTTTGTAATGTATTTTTAAAGAATCCCTTATTCAGAATAAACTTTTTGTTTGTTTTCATGTAATTTTGTTAGATAATAAGGAGAAGAATATTTACTTGTGTATATTAAAGAGCTTATTTGTTACTTAAATTGCGGCATTTTCAGTGTGGGTTGTCTGTGAAGATCTCGTGTGTGATAAATTGAAGATTTTTAATTTTAAATGAATGTTTTAAAGATGCTGACAAATGCCATGATTAATAAAAAATGCTGCCTAGTCATTTCAGTTTGTGTGAAAGGCTGAAGAATTGTTGTGAATCTATTGTGTTGCCATTTATAAATGAGTGGAAAGTGTTATGAACGCATTTTACATGCGACTTGAGGGCTGTTGTATTTTTCTGAAATTTCGAAAATATAGACCGGATGTAGTGCCAGTTATGTTACTCTCATTGCCAGTTTCATGAAAGCGATTTAATGAAAACTGACACGATTTAAAAAATCATGTTTTACTTATGTAAATGACTGGTGAAATCCTCAGTTATGCAAAAATATTTGTATTTATTTTTGGAAGAAAACTTTTTTTCTGCCTGATAAGGAATTTCATGCCTTTTCAGGCAACACTTGGCTACTTTGCAGTTGTCAGTACAATATCAACTAAATAAAATTTTTGAAAGTCCGTAAACTTTTGGGTAATCAGTTTTCATTTCTAGGACTTGACAATTTAAATAAAAACTCATTTCATCTAGATAATTTTTCTGGTAGTTAATATCATGATAAAAATATAGTAAGGTAGAACCGCTGAGAGTCACTTTTAAAATTCTTGACGTTTCCAAACAATTTAATTTTTAAATTTACTCACAAGCTCACACACACATTTTCATTTTCAATCTCAAGCAACAACAATTTCGAACAATTTCAATTTTTTATTTTCACTTTTATATGATTTTAAAATGTTGGCAAACTTCAAAAAAAAATCATGGCCGACAAATTGAGAGAACGGTTATACCTTGCTGTGTTTTTATCATGGTTAATATACTGCAATAAGCTGTTCGAAATTTATTCAGATTTAAATCTACTGGCTGCCGAAAGACATAACGCATATGAGTAAGTTAAATTCATTAAATTTACTTTTACAATATATCTATTTTTTTATAGGAAATAAGCTACAAATCAACCGTTGAAAACATAGTTTACCAGACTAACAAAATACATTTGAAAAGGACGTTCACAGTTGATAGAATTACCGAATACCAACTAGCAGTTTACCAAAACTACTGAAATGGGTGTGAATACCCTTAATATTTGAACCATTATCTGACATTTTACGGGCGCACAGCTTTTCAGCTTCCTTTAGAAGGGGAAAGTTTACATGAAACTCAACTTTGCACAGGGCACACCACGAGAAGGCTATTGCGATTTAATCTTTTATTTGACTTCATTTGCTTTTGGAGTGTATCTGCTCATCTGCTTTTGAATGACAGTACAGTACAATTAGAAGATATTCTAATACAGCATCCAAAGGAAGTACACGCCATATTGCAACATATAGTTAGTTACAGCGGTTAAAATAGAAATAACAATTTAGCTAATTACTAATAGAGAATAATTGCTACAAGTTTTCTGGAGTAGATCTAATATAAAAACCATCAAGTTTAAAGCAAAATTTAGATTTTCTTGCAAGTAGTTTACGCTGAGTTTCCTGGTGCTTAGTGAAATTCAAACAAAATAGAAGCATGTCCATTGGACGAACTAATTTTTTGATAGAGAGTACCCTTCTCTATTATAGGTTTCATAAAATGTGTAAGAAAATGAAGTTTTCCATTAAGCTAAATTTTACAAAAATCAGTAAACAATTACCATTTCCGTCCAAAATCGTGGAGAGCCAATATTTATTGGCATAGTGAATTTTTCGCAAAGTTTTTTATTCTAATTTATTTTCGATAATTTTTTATAAAAAGATATTTCATTTTACACTAAAAACTATAAAAATAAAATCTCTAAACTTTGTGCAATACTTAGGAAAATTCATTAAATTTGCAACTTTTTATTTAGATTTTTTAGAAAAATCCTGAGTATGCAGTTTTATAGCCCATTCAAATTTAGTATAACAAATGGCAAGTTCGAAGTCGCGAGGAAATCGCGCTGATTTTTGGTAATTTTTTTCACGCAAGTTCTTCCATACAAAGTATATTCGTCGATTATTTTTTGTATGGAGAAAATGTGCAACACCTTCCGCTAAAAAAATTGCCAAAAATCAACGCGATTTTCTAGCAACTTTAAACTTGCATTTTGTTATACTAGAATTGAATGGACTAAAAAATTGCGTACTTNGAAAATGAAGTTTTCCATTAAGCTAAATTTTACAAAAATCAGTAAACAATTACCATTTCCGTCCAAAATCGTGGAGAGCCAATATTTATTGGCATAGTGAATTTTTCGCAAAGTTGTTTATTCTAATTTATTTTCGATAATTTTTTATAAAAAGATATTTCATTTTACACTAAAAACTATAAAAATAAAATCTCTAAACTTTGTGCAACACTTAGGAAAATTCATTAAATTTGCAACTTTTTATTTAGATGGTTTAGAAAAATCCTGAGTATGCAGTTTTATAGCCCATTCAAATTTAATATAACAAAGTGCAAGTTTGAAGTCGCGAGGAAATCGCGCTGATTTTTGGTAATTTTTTTCACGCAAGTTCTTCCATACAAAGTATATTCGACAATTATTTTTTGTATGGAGAAAATGTGCAACACCTTCCGCTAAAACATTGCCAAAAATCAACGCGATTTTCTAGCAACTTTAAACTTGCATTTTGTTATACTAGAATTGAATGGACTAAAAAATTGCGTACTTATAATTTTTCTAAAAAATCTGAATCAAAAGTTGCAAGTTAGTGCGTAAATTTTATGAATTTTCCCGAGTTTTTCACAAAGTTTAGAGATTTTATTTTTATGTTTTTTAGTGTAAAATGAACTATAGTTTTATAAAAAATTATCGAAAATAAATTAGAATAAAAAACTTTGCATATATTGTGAAAAATTCACTGTGCCAATACTTTTGTTCGTCACTGTATGTACTTGAATCTATTTACGTTACTCATACGCCCCCTCTTACTTTTGCATTTACAGCTTACTACATATTACTAATTTTTTATACGATGGGTGCGAATTTTAGCAGCAAAGGATACCAGTTTGATATATTATATGTTGTTACCTTCTTCACAAATTGCTTATTCTTTTATTAAGGCAACTTTATTGGCAAACTGAAATCTGCTTTAACTTTCTCTTTACCAAGCCCTACCTACTGTGCATACAAATGTGAAGTTGAATAAATGTTATACTCGTAGTTCATTGAAAATAGCCATTGTATGTTTGAAGTCTTTGTTATGCATTAAGCTTTATTGAATTTTATTTGAATGTAAAAGTTTTGGCGAAAAGCGATTGGAAGCCAAACAGTGGACAATTGGTATGGAATATGGATTTGAGCTCTGTGCCTTTGCTTAAGATTGTGTTGGAATTGGTAATGGCTAGAAAAAAGGAATTAAATTTCAGTTAACTGTATGTAAAATATACATACGTTGCTTACTTTTATCGACATATACATATATGGGTAAAGTGTATTTTTTTTTGTAATCATATGTTATTCGGTGGCAACATCGGCACATTTTCCTTCGAAAATTCTGCCGACCACACCATTTCGGTCAACGATGGGCCCTACAGAGGCGTGATAAATAATTTTTTGTGGCCGGATGGCGAATGAATTTTTTATGTATGCTCGATTTCCAAAAATGAATTGTCAAATTAAAGTGCTGTAGATTTGCAATAAGGTTTCAATTTTCGAAAAGCGTTGCCAACCTAAAAAAAAATTAATTAAATTTATTTAAACAATTGAATCAATTATTACAATATCGGTATCAATCGAAATTATTTTGATAATGCTTTATATATATTTATTTATATATTATATTTGGCCACCTGTTCAAAAAATCCACTTTAATTTAAATTAAGGAAATTTGGTAATTAAAATATGTATCAAAATATGGAGGCAAGACGAAAGAGGTTTAAGAAGCTAGTGGTTGCAAATACTCTGAAGAAGGTTGCCACATGTTTCTAAATTCGAATTAAGTTAACTCATACGCAAGTTATGTATAATAAATATTAAAATAAGGGTGTCAAACGAAGGAGGGTTAAGAAACTTTTTTTTTGAATATTTAAAAATATGTTGAGGTGCTTGCGGGGGGTTGCCACATGTTCAAATTATTTAATAAGTTAAATGCATTGCTAAAAGATGGGTTTGCAAATGGTTTATTTCTGTGTTAAAAAAATTCAACAAAATTTTGATCATAAGCTATTTAAAATATGTATCACAACGCCAGACAAAAGCGCCATAAAAAGATTTTAGTTTGAAAATACTTTTAAAAAAAGTTACCACCTGTTCCTCCCCTGCGATTTCTGTTTTCGGAGGTTGAGAGAGTGACCAAGGCAGCCCCCAACAGCAGGTGGGAAAATCTGCACACCTGCATGGTATCGCGATCGCTCTGGCCACGGCTCGACGAACGACGAACATCGAGTTTATTAAGGTTGTCAAAGTCAAACGTTAAGCTTCTCACAGGAATACTAACGGGACACTGGACCATTGGCCACATGCCCGCCAGGTTCGGAGCACCGCATAACGATTTCTGTAGAAGCTGTAGAGATGAGGAGGAGTTAGAATCCGTCCAGCACTTCCTTTTTGAATGTCCAGCACTCCGAGGAAAACTCCTCAAATTTCGTGGGGACCATTTCTTCGAGAGCCTGGATACCTTAGGGAAGCTCCACTGGAGGGACTGCTTGGATTCGCCAGGGAATCGAGATGGTTCAAAGACATGTTGAGATAGGCATGGGGAAACACCCCTGGGCATCGCAATGGGCCTTTGTGGCCTCCGAGTGAACTCTTCTCCGAGCCGCCCACTTGACCTAACCTAACCAACCAGCTATTTCAAAATTCAAATATTAAAATCCGAGAGCCTAATGAAATAGTCTCATGAAAACTTTAGTTTGGCAATATTTTGGATTTGACCTATTCGAAATGTCATAGCTATCTATATATACATACATACATAATATGTATATTATGTTAAATACGCGATGGTATTTTTTGTAATGAATGCCATTAGGTCAGCACCATTCCTGCGATTTTAAAAAAATTAGGCGATAAATTAATAAACTTGTTAAGAAGGTAAAATTCCATTTTGGTATTTTAACGCCATGCGGGTTCACTAGTTGTAGCGCTTCAGTACTTTGTTAAGATTACTAAGAAAGCGTGTGGCTGGTATATTATAATTGATAACAGTATTGAGCTTCAGGCCAGTTTTTATGATTTTTTAACGATATAATACTTTTTTTTAACAATAGCGGTAAAAATTATCAGGGTCTACCTCGGCGCACACAACCAGTGTTCTACTTCTACCCACTGAGCTAATTTCTCTATTTTTTAAACGTAGATTCAGTAAATTTCTAAACAATTTACTTCTGATTACATTTTTAATAGCTCCGAGGTACATATATTCTGAATCAATGTTTCCTTATTTATACATTGGTAGCATTTTATTATTGGTTTACCATAAATAATCAATAATCGTAACTTTTCTCTTAATCACGCTCACATTCTTCTTTATATTTCTATAATTTTTTAGATTCATTGACATTCCCATCGAGTCGTGCGGCCGCTCATCACCATTACGTGTTGCCTTACAGGCGAGTGCGCCTGACCTGCTACTAATTTTATTAAGGTAAGCAAGTGTAACGAAATGTAACGAAATGCAGCGAGGCAAGAAGCAGTTTGGAGTGACAGCGTATAAACTCATGTAATAAAATATTTGAATCGCCCTGTTTTTTTGTTTGGTTTTAAAATAATTTCAGGGGCTTCGAACCAAATGTGACTGGTTCCCAGAAAAATTCACAAAGTGCAGCGCGCGACTGAAGCGTGAAAGTTGTGCAGTATTTTTTTATTTTAAATTTCTTTTTAATTTGAAAATTCATTTTACTCACTTTAACTGCGCATTGTATTGCATTTTAGTGCAAATTTTATTGATAAGTGCTTCGCATCAATCAGACTATGCTGCAAATTCACTCATTTTTTCCATTTCACTTCACTCAGAGGATCTACAAAAGCGGCATACCGACAGCTGCATTGTCAGAAATTGCATCCTATTTGAGGTGTGTGTATGTGTGTGTGTGGGAGTGTATTAGACTGGATCGCGAAAAAAATTTCTAATTACATTTCGTACGGACAAATTATTGGTAAAAATTATTAAACTTATCATTGGCTAGTCGCTATTAATGCGTTTTTTAGAACTCAGGGATTGTGGAATCGCCACCATTTTGCAAACAAGGCTTGTGTAACTCAGAGAAGTATGTAGGTCATCAAGCAAGTAATATTTCCACGAAATTTTCGAACCCCAAAAGCAGTTTTCCCCTTTATATGGCTACCGAGCAGGTCTAATGTGTAATTGTTTATTTTCGAATTATCAAAATATTTCACTTCATTGCACAATACTCGCGAAATGGTGCTTCAGCCAGCAAACGATGCATTTTCTGATTAAAAGTATTGAATAAAATGAAAATTGAAGTGAAAACATTGGAGCAGAAGCGCACTTTTCTCTACAGAGTTGCAAAAATACATCGAAGAATTTGCTGCCTTCATACAAAATACCAGCAGTTGCAGCAACTGCAGGAAAAAAATATTTCAAAGTTGTGAATCTCGAAAATTAGAAATGCTCCAAACTGTGCAGTATTATTGTTTTAACTTTTTTACACTTAAAAAAACTTCCATGTGGAAGAAATTTGATCTCCTCGTAGTCTCATGGCCATTTGGTAAAACAACTGCTGCAGCAAGCTTTGTAAAAATGAAACATCGTATTGCAGCGCTACTCTTGCTGTGCGGGTGCACGAAATTGAATAAAAGCATAAGCTGTAATAAGTCAAAAACAAATTAAAATGGCGGATGAGAAAAAAACATAAGAACCAGAAACCGGAGCAAGAAAATTTGGCGCGTGAAAACAGCTGCTCCATACAACATTAATATCGAGAGCACAAGCAGCGAATTCCTTTTAGTGTGAGGGTTATTTGCATTAGAAATTGATCGAATTGAAATAAGCAAAAACCAATGAAAATGCCGCTTTAACAGATAGTTAGGTGCTGGAAAATAACTGGGGATATAGCTTTAATTAAGATACGCATCTATGTACTTGATTGGTTGGTGTAAGTGGATTGTCACCCTGTTGACAAGCAATTAGACAGGTTTGCAATTTTGATTCCGCAACTCAGTACGGCATACAGAGAGAGGCAGCTGCACACTGAAATATTTGCCGAGTGTCTTTAGCGTCATCCTCGGAGGGCTGAACACTCGCACAGGAAGTCTTCGGCTGTATCTTTTGAGCCTGGTTCATCGCAACTGCGACAGAGCCTGCAGAAAGTTTCTAGGCATCTTCTTTGGTCATTCCTAAGAGAGATTCCGTTTTACGTGGTTCGTAGAATACCCAGAACTGCCGGATAATCTTATAAGATTCTGTTCGGTTCCACCTCTGCTCGGCCTTCGAGCGATAAAATTCGGTAATCTCCCTGAGCGAGGCGCGCATGTCCACCGCGTGGGACGCATACAATGCGGAGCCGCTCCTTGCTAGTTCGTCCGCTGCCTCGTTTCCGTTAATGTCCCGGGACCCAAATTAAGATAATTTCGTATTGGTCATAAACATAGGCCAGCTCTCTCCTACAGTGTCCACTAGTTGAGATATAACAGAGGTAGAAAATAGTGCCTGAATGGCAGCTTGCCTATCCGAGATTTTCAGCTGCGTTCCCACGGGTACATTCACTTTGATGCACCTTACTGTCTCCTTAATTGCCTGGGAAACGCTTGCGTTGCTTATATTGCTACATAAAAACCCCTACACCTTCCCTGCATTCCATTCTTGACCCGTCTATAAAGTCAGTGAAGACCTGCAAGAACTCGGCCTTTATTCCAGTCACTGCGGCTTTGGTATCTAGTGCGGGGTTTGTAGTGAATTCAGCGGTTTAATTTCAGGTTCAGTGCGTCTAGGACGGAACTGTTTCTGATGTACTTGGTACTATTTAGCAAATGTTTTGGTACATGGTATGGCTAGCAAAAGTAAAACGAATGAATAAATGTTTTTCAGAAATGTTCTTTTTTCTATTTGCTGTAAAAGCCGATGGGAAAGGAATGTAGAACACCATATTTATTAGAAATGGCTTCCATTTTTTTGGATGTCGAAGAATGCAAGCCATGGCCTCTGGAATGGTCCACAATTTATAGTCCAATCGATTGAGGTATGGGCCTGAAGATGGTCTTATTTTCAGCTGTGAAATATCTGCCAAGCGTGTATAATCTTCTTTGATCTTGCAACTACAACATTGGTCTTTGTAAGGAAACAGCACAGATGAGAGTTTTCTGTTACAGGAGGGCCGTGAACCCCCGCTGCTCCACAGGATGAAAACTCTTCCCGTACATTGGCTAAATGCGTCGTGTGATCTCTTGAATATCGTTCAAATGAAGACATTGATATACCAACCGTGTTCCTTCTTGGACGGAATCTATATAATATATATAAACTCGATAACATCCTCGAATTTTGTCTTTCTAAATTTATCAGCTTAAAAAATTACCTATTCGTCTTTGTGAACCGAAAAAAGAAATTTCCTCTTGCATTGGGTACAAATATTTTTATTCTACATTGCACTGAATTTTTAAAATAATTTTTGGAATATGTTCTGTATTCCATATTCCATATACTATATTCTATATTTTATGTTCTTTATTCTATATTCTATATTCTATATTCTATACACATATACAAATATCACTACTATTTAGTGAAAGTAAGGCCGTTCTAAATTCTCCGAAATTTCCTTTCCATAGAATCAAAATAAAATTCTTTTGCCAAGAAATTTAAATTATTTCTCTTTAGTTTCTCTCCTTGCTACAAAAACTTCAGATATGTATTGGCAGCCAGCAAATTTAAGTAATTTGTGGTATTGATTTCTGCACGAGCAGAGATATGAAATGAAGACAGACATACAAATATCGTAAATTTGTTGAATAAGCAAGCGGTGCCACGCCCCATTTATTTGCATTACATACATATGTATGCGCTGTCTAATGGCGTTCATTTGGCGCTTAGCAGCGTCGGTTTTGTCCACTAGTCTAGCTGTCTATCGAATTTGGTTACACCGCATGCCGCATTGCTTGGTTTGACGAATAGCTTGCCAGTGCGCCAAAAAGTGTGCTATGTATACGTAGTTATATGTTTGGTCTAGCAGAATGTGCTTGCCAAAAGTGCGGGTGCCAATAGAAATTTTAAGTGCGCCAGATTTTTATTGGACTTGCAAACAGTCAAACAGTGTGCAGAGAGATAGCGGAGGAATGAGTGAATAACAGAGGCGTATCAAAGAATCTCTAAGATAGTTAAATGTACATACATATGTACATACATAAAGGAAGAAAATATTGGCACAAATTTGATAAGCGGCACAAGTTGAGTGTTGTAGAGTAAATATTTGCTAGGCTGAATCTCAAACGAAAACTTACAACTTCGTGGGGACACACATGCACATGGACATATGTGCATAGATAAATATGTATGTATGTATGTAGGTATATATATAGCCCTTGAATTGCTTTCAGCACATTGAAATGGCATTGATTGCAGAAATTTTTTAAAAGAGTCGGGCAGTAAATTAAATGAAAGTGATTTGATATTGAAAAGGACCAATGGCATTTTATTATCACTACGGCAATACAAATTTTTAATTTTGTAAAGGAGAAGTATTTTGTCTATGTCATCAAAAGAATTGTACAATCAGCGCCTTTACCAGTTTGAAAAGCTTCAAGGCTTAATCGGGAAATGCTAATAAGAACTTTCAATGCATTTTCGAAGCATGGAAATGTGAAAAGGAAAATAGCTACACATAATAAAATAAATGCGCCCCAAGGCGCAAAAGTTACCTAGAACTCGCTTTTATAACACAAACGAAAAAGGATTAGTTGATGGCGATTAAATTTTTTAAAAATACTTTTCGAAAAACAAAGTGATGTCAAATGCAAATTATCGAACGGGATATAATGTAATAATATCTATATATCTAATAATATATAATCTATTATTATAATAATAATCTTAATATATAAAAGTCCTGTGCCACTCTGTTCGTTTACGCTAATCTCCGAAACCGCTTAACCGATTTCAATGAAATTTCGTAGGTGTGTATTGTTGGTTCCAACTTAAAAGATGGGACAGTTTTCAACCTGAGAAATTTTTTCAATGCTCCTCGCATCATTCCTAGAAATCCCGTGTCGCTATGCTCGCTAAGTGAACTTCAAACTGTCCATATCCGAAGCGAGAGTTTTCCGATCTTATTCGCGGCTTCGCTTCATATGTATGATTATGTTGGGGAGAAATAGGTAGGATAGCAACAAAGTAATGTATTTATATATATAAACATGCGTATATCAACAGCAACAAAAAATTTACCGTTTAGACACCATCCAATTTTATCCATTCCCGTGGCTGATGTTTGAACCGTAAACAGATCAAATGAAACATAAGAAACAATATGGCTCTTCACACCGACCTCGGTATTCGGTAGCTCGGTGTCCGGTAATAATTTCGAATATTTTTTGAGGTCATTTTGTCTAAAAAGCTAAATTCAATTTTAGCGTTTTGACGCTATGCTAGTTCACTAGTTACCTTAATTACCCCTTAAAATTATCGAAACAGGTTCACTTTAACATATACATAGCTCCAATACAATTGATTATTCAGATATGTGTTTTTGCGCTATAACTGTAACATATCTGAATAACAAATTGTATGCGGGCTATATGTTAAAATGAACCTATACTAAATTTTTACCAGCTTAGTTGGAGGAGTTATAACGCAAAACAACGTCTATGAACAATCAGTTGTATGGGAGCTAGATGTCAATGTGAACCGATTTCGATAATTTTAAGAGATAGTAAAGGTAATACTAAAATACAATCGTGTGCAAAATTTTAGTGAAATATCTTCAAAACTGACTGAGTATCTTATAAAATAGTTAAATTTAAGAAAAGTTTCAAGTACCGCTATTTCGAAAAGTGGAGCCGATCGCGCAAAACTTTGATTTGATCCCACGCTCGAAATATTCAGAGTACAAGAAAAAGCATCATTAAAAGTAGTTAATTCTAACTCCCAGTTAAACATCTTTATCGACGTTATCGACACCCATCATATAACATGTGATCGATAAAGCAGTTAACGTGCTTAACTGAAGGATGTACCTCCAGTTAGCGTTAACTAGACATGGTGCAAACGGCCCTTAGGGATATTTTTTTTAAGCATTTTACAGGTATACAGCGACTCAAACAAATTACCGTGTGTTGATTTTCTTCAAATATTTGTAATTTTTTCGAGCCAAATTTTTTTATTTCTTTTTATTTAAAAATATCGTCTAGGCTTTAACCAAAACCGCGTAAATCACAGTTTCAAACCTTATATAAAATTTAGGAAAATTCAACAAATTTTCATCAAAATTTCAACTTTTTATTCACATTTTTTAGAAACTTTATACAATTTTAGTCTTATGAAGCGCACGTTTCAAAGTTCAAGTTTGTTAATTGGGCTTGTTAAATTAAAAAATCCGAAAAAGTAGCTTCGAAAAAAAAAATTTTAATTTTGATCAAAATTGGTTCCTAAATTTTGAATACAGTTTGAGGTTGTGATTTACACGGTTTTTGAGTAAAGCATAGACGATATTTTTATATAAAAATAATAAAAAAATTTAGCTGAAAATATATTACGAATACTTAAAAAAACAACAACACGTGATCATTTGTTTGAGTCACTGTATATAACATTATAGGGAGTTGTAGTTACAAAAATATTTAGATGGTTTGGACGTATTTTCCAAATGTGCCTTCAATTAAGATAAAGATCGCAGAATATTTTATCTTTGAAAGTTGGTTTATTCTGAAAGCACTGTTGTAGAATACAATACATACTTAAAACGTTTTTGAAATGAAATGCTTCAAAAACTATACGCGATAAACCGAAAATTTTGAAAATTGTGAAAAGTGGAGTTACGGACATTTTTCATAGCTACTACATATAAAGTGTACACATAAGTACTAATTGCACGTAAAATTTCAAGCCAGTCTATGGTGTGCTTCAAAAGTTATGACATAATTAATTTTTCACCTCCTTATTATTATTGTGTTTTTTCTGTAATTAAAACATCTATAACTCAAAAATTATGCAACAAATTTATTAACAATTATTATTTAGTGGCTTCAAGTATACGTCTATGAATTATATCCAAAAGCCACCAGCTTCATATAGTTTACAACAATGAAAATAAATCTAAATAACACAAGGTTAGCTGTTTTTCAGACTTGTCCATGTATGTACTTACATATATCTACATAATTATAAATATACATATGTATATTCACGTAAATACATGCATTTTTTTATTTACACCCTGGCAAGGCAGTAAAAACCTGGCACCTGTAATACGTCGTGGCTGCTCGCAGCACGCCTGCTGGTATTTAATGCGCTGACTGCTAGTGTTTATCTCCAGTCTATTTTAGTAGGTACTTTGTTGTTCGTTTTGCCTGCATGTGTCTATCCTGCGGCTTACATGTCCTTTGCTATAGTATGCTTGTACAACATAGATGTACACGTATCCTCCTTCCTTATCCGTAGCTCGTTTGCTGTGACAATACATTAGACTTTAGACTTCAACAGCAAATACAGTTTGACAAATTCCTGTTATTAAACACAGGCGCAAGCACCTTGACAGTTATTTGTGCATACATAGTATGTGTGAATATACACATGAATAACCAGTTAAGTTTATTTAGTATGCACATAAATGAATGCATACATATGCAAGTGCAAACGTGCACCTCGTTTGCGGAGGATGTTAACAAATGCCCTGGTTTTGCATCCAACCGACGGCATTTCCTGCAAAGATACAATAGAAAATGTCCTAACCTTACAAAGCGAACAGCATACGCCTTCATTGGGTTCAAAAGTACGAGTACTAGAGATTGCATATTTTGAGTGGTGGTTTCATTCGTACTGAGCTTGAATAAGCACTACAAAAATACATCAGAAATGAGAAATACCGCACAAGATATATAGGTTAGGTTAGGAAGGCGCATCCGTCCATCCTGAATGCCCTCTGTGTGTGCCAGGAGGAGGCAAATCTTTATAATCGATGTTAAATTATACTGTTAGTATAAAGTCTGTCAAACCATTTACTATTCCGTGGAGGTTCGACCTTTTCACCTACGCTACCTATTTGCCCCAAGCCATTTAGAAAGCATGATCCCAAATGCTTGAGACGCCTTGTATGTCAATAGCTCCTCAGTATGACTCTTATCTCTCTTAGCCTCGGCCAGAAAGATCTTGAGATCTCACAGTCGTCCCGTTTGATCCATAGGTCATTAGTTACGGCTTCTCTAGTTGACCAGAAATCGGTGATGGTAGGGATTATCCGTTTCGCTAATTTGCATTTCCAAGCTGTATCTATGTCTAGACATCTCTAGCCATCTCATAAACATCTAGCCATCTCATCGGCTATTTCCTTCTCTTCTATATTGCTATGTCCAGGAATCCAGCAGAGTGAGGTTTTGACGTGACTCAGTGAAGCCAGCGTTGTCCGAAATTTCCGAACTTCCTTTGACTTTTCCACCTTAAAGCCTAATGTCTACAATGCCGACTGGCTGTTTACAAATATATATANAATGAATGCATACATATGCAAGTGCAAACGTGCACCTCGTTTGCGGAGGATGTTAACAAATGGCCTGGTTTTGCATCCAACCGACGGCATTTCCTGCAACGAATAATATATGTATGGGTGCAAAGATAAAATAGAAAATGTCCTAACCTTACAAAGCGAACAGCATACGCCTTCATTGGGTTCAAAAGTACGAGTACTAGAGATTGCATATTTTGCGTGGTGGTTTCATTCGTACTGAGCTTGAATAAGCACTACAAAAATACATCAGAAATGAGAAATATCGCACAAGATATATAGGTTAGGTTAGGAAGGCGCATCCGTCCATCCTGAATGCCCTCTGTGAGTGCCAGGAGGAGGCAAATCTTTATAATCGATGTTAAATAATACTGTTAGTATAAAGTCTGTCAAACCATTTACTATTCCGTGGAGGTTCGACCTTTTCACCTACGCTACCTATTTGCCCCAAGCCATTTAGAAAGCATGATCCCAAATGCTTGAGACGCCTTGTATGTCAATAGCTCCTCAGTATGACTCTTATCTCTCTTAGTCTCGGCCAGAAAGCTCTTGAGATCTCACAGTCGTCCCGTTTGATCCATAGGTCATTAGTTACGGCTTCTCTAGTTGACCAGAAATCGGTGATGGTAGGGATTATCCGTTTCGCTAATTTGCATTTCCAAGCTGTATCTATGTCTAGACATCTCTAGCCATCTCATAAACATCTAGCCATCTCATCGGCTATTTCCTTCTCTTCTATATTGCTATGTCCAGGAATCCAGCAGAGTGAGGTTTTGACGTGACTCAGTGAAGCCAGCGTTGTCCGAAATTTCCGAACTTCCTTTGACTTTTCCACCTTAAAGCCTAATGTCTACAATGCCGACTGGCTGTTTACAAATATATATAACGTTCTCTGGCAGAGACTTACTATCCCGTATGAGTCAAGCCGCCTTCTCTATGGCAAATATCTCCACCTGAAAGACACTGCAGTAATAAGGCAGGTGGTTGGAGTACAGACCCCAGCCGACTACTTTTTCAGAAAGAACGAAAAATTACACTGAAGATAGCATCTTACCACCCTGTCGGAAAAACCAACCAACGCCAACACACTTTTTTCATCCTTAAGCCATCGGTGTAGATGGAAATACCATCATTTACCGACAGGAGGCCTAAAACTAAAATCCCAGAGTGACGCTAGGTAATCAGTTTCGACATCTAAGCCGGTCTTGATTCCGTTATGACGTCCAATATTAATTGCTTTTAAGACTGTTGCGTGTCTGTGCTTGGTCCTTTTCCACAATTTTGATTCTCTAAGTCTAAGGGCCCTTTTGCGGCTGCACTGGTTACAAATAATTATGGTGGATTCAAGTAAAAGATCATGTGATGCGCTTCCCACAGCGCCTGATATGCCGAGGCATGGGGGGCGGGGGGGGGGGGCCCGACCCTATTAAGCTGGCATTTCAGGGTACTATTTTATATATACATAAGGAAAATTTGAAGTTTAGGGGGGGCTCGAGCACANCTGGCTGTTTACAAATATATATAACGTTCTCTGGCAGAGACTTACTATCCCGTATGAGTCAAGCCGCCTTCTCTATGGCAAATATCTCCACCTGAAAGACACTGCAGTAATAAGGCAGGTGGTTGGAGTACAGACCCGAGCCGACTACTTTTTCAGAAAGAACGAAAAATTACACTGAAGATAGCATCTTACCACCCTGTCGGAAAAACCAACCAACGCCAACACACTTTTTTCATCCTTAAGCCATGGAAATATCACCATTTACCGAAAGGAGGCCTAAAACTAAAATCCCAGAGTGACGCTAGGTAATCAGTTTCGACATCTAAGCCGGTCTTGATTCCGTTATGACGTCCAATATTAATTGCTTTTAAGACTGTTGCGTGTCTGTGCTTGGTCCTTTTCCACAATTTTGATTCTCTAAGTCTAAGGGCCCTTTTGCGGCTGCACTGGTTACAAATAATTATGGTGGANGGGGGGGGGGGGCTCGACCCTATTAAGCTGGCATTTCAGGGTACTATTTTATATATACATAAGGAAAATTTGAAGGTTAGGGGGGGCTCGAGCACCCCCCTGCCCCTACCTGGCTACGCCCATGCATGAGAGTCTCTGCATTCTTTCAATTATTCTCTTTTGTCCCGAGATTTCCAACAAACCAGCGCTCCAATGGTTAAAATCGGTCAGATGACGGTGGCGTACATACCGTGAACGAAATGCGGTGATAGCACCCAGTTTTTCCCAAAACCCTTTCACAGGTATAGTACGCTGCTGGGCACAAGATACAGTGAAAGCTCCTATAGCGGACATCGATGGTCACCTACTTTTTTCCGCCTATGAAAGATGTCCGCTTATGAGAATTTCGTAAAAAATCAAATTAAAATTCAAATATAAAAAATTTAAATTGCAGGTTTCTAATTTAAAATAATATTTATTCTTCAATAGATATAAACAGGATGAATAAAGAATAAACTCAGATTTATGGCGTTTTCTTTCCTACCTCAAGCACCAAGAAGAGGGCAACGAAAAAGTAACACTTTTTCTAGAAAAGAAAATATCTTTGAATATGGACTATATTCTTGTGTACACATACATACATATGTAGGAGCGCAAGAGACAACCTCTGATTGAAAAAAAAAAAAAAAAAATTGGCCGCTTGTTAGAGCTTCGCGTCCGCTTATGGGAGATTTTTTTTCATAACTGGATAATTTTGAGTGTCCGCGTGCGTTTATCGGAAACTCCGTGTATGGGAGAGCATTTTGTATGGAAAAAACCAAAAATTGTTCGTTCCCAAGAATATGTTCGCTGATGGGAGGTGTCCGCTTATTAGAGCGTCCGTCTATAGTCAAACAATTGGAATATGCAAAGTAAACGTCAAACAGAATGTTTTTTTTTTTATAAAATTTCCATTCACAGCTTTATGCAGCCTCCGAAAGGCAGATGATTTTTCATGAGAAACTTTCTCAATACAAAAAAAGCGCTGACCAATTTAAAAACAACACTTTTTTTAATGATCGAACCAGGAATTTATCATGGACCCTACCAGATGAAGGGCGCACCACTAACCACTCGGCATTGTGGTCATCGCTGAGAATATGAGTAAAAAGCAAGACAGACGGACATGTTTATGCAGATAAATTAGCACACAAATGCGCCCTGACCGACGACGGTATTGAGGATTAATGAGCCGCAAAGTCGTGCGTTCGAGTCCCACGGCCAGTAGAATTTTCATTTAATTCGTTTTTATTATTTTTTTTTATAAGTTCATACATACATAACATATATTTTGTTACTGAAATTTTGGATAAATATACAAATTTCCAAATCAGGCATAATTTTTCGTGTTTATTTTTTTCGCATTTATGTTAGAATTTTGTATATTACTTATTTGTGAAAATGCCTTTTATGAATAATAATAAAATGGAATTTCGGGATTTCAAAGGGGTTAGAATAATTTAATTTAGAATATCGGAAGACCATTTATGGCTTTTGCTTGAATTGTAGAAAAACCTTCGACAAAAACCACTACTTATATTTTAATTTTGATTTTATTAAATTATGTTTTAATTTTTTACAAATTTTATTTTTAATTAGAATTAACTGGAACCAACTCAAATATTAGGGTTGCACCTTGACATAAGAAAGCCAATTTATTACTTTTGTGATATGATACACATAAAAATTAAGTGGGCTCTAAATTTTTAATGTTACTCTATGTAAAACTAGCTCTAACTGAGAACTATGATGCTAGATGTTTTTCCGTTAGCATTAAAATAAATTTAAAACTCCTTTAAATTTTTAAACTTAAATTTCTAAACATTGGCGTAGCAACGCGTGTTGGGTACCTATTGCAAGCATATACATAAACACTCTGCAGATAATTAAGGTAAGGTCATTTTAAGTGAAAAAGTGCTTGCCTGATTGTCTTTAGGAGGGCTTTTCCTATTTGCAATTTACTAGAATGTATAAGTTTATATTGTTTCGGTTTACAAATGAATTTCAATATGTACCTTAACTTGCAATAAAATATATTGATATGAATCTTAAATAAATATCATAGAAAAATCTAGATTTTTATGAATTAAAGAAGCAGTAGTAGAATGCCTCTAGAAGGCCTTCCTTAGGTAGCAAAAGCCGGAGCCCCACAGTTTGTGAAAGAAATGCAGAGTCGGGGGCCTCTTAACTCTTAATTGTGCGTTTCGGAGGGGTTTTAGCTCCTAAAATTTTCTACTGGGTATGTATGGGCACGTTGTATGGTGCGCCGCTCATACATACAACGTTTAAAATAGCGCTGCATGTTAACTATGTACACAGTATAATTTATGCTCTTAAAGCAGTCTAATAGCACAAATACACATCGGCGTAGCCAGAATGAAATTTAGGGGGGGGGCGGGGTTGGGTTTGCCCGACCCTATTAAGCTGGCATTTCAGGGTACTATTTTGTATATATGTAAGGAAAATTTAAAAGTTAGGGGGGTGGGGGCTCGAGCACCCCCCTGCCCCTACCTGGCTACGCCCATGCATATACATACATACATACCTACACATTTTGCTTCTTAATCAAGAGTCGTCCGTTGAATCAATTCATATTAAAAATGTTGACTATGCATTCAAAAGTTAAGCTCATAACGTCCTTTTACTAAATGCATACTAAGTTAAACAGATTACTGAGCAATTACCTTTCCACAATATGAAATTTACACCTCATCACTATTTTATCACTCTTCCACTGCTTCTTCTTCCCTCCTTATTCGACTAAACTTTCAGCACTGATTCGCATTCACTCACAAGTCTACATATGTATGTACATATATTTTTTAATATAATTTTTATAGATATGGCGCCCATCCACATCCACCAGATGGTGGTGCCTCCGTCGTCCATGCATTGCTTGAAAAACTCATAGAGAACGGCCGTAATTACGTTTTACAAAATGTGTCGTGCTTGCAAATTCTACTACGCAACATACCAATGATCGAAATGCCATACAAGGTGAGTACACACACACGCCTGATGTAACAACACTAACGCTCATACAAATATGTATGAACATGTAAACTGAATAAATTTATGCATTATATGTACCTGTAAAAGGACATCCATTGAGTAAAAAACTTTTAAAAATTTATATGTATGTACATATATACATATATACCTACATAAATATATATTAGTTTGTACATATTTAGGTGTACTGACAAACTGAGTTTAGCTGGCATGTGGGCGTGCCACGAACTTTTAAGGCCAGCTGTAAATTCCAAACTGCCTGGGCGTCCGCAATTCACTTTAATGTATGTAGAAATAAATGAATACATGGACATACTTGTAAATTTGTACGAACGCACATTAGGCATATGACCATTTTAATAACAAGTGATTTTCATATATTATAGGACGAAAAACTTTGAAAACAAAAAACACAAATATACTGTTTTTAAATAAAGTAAAAAAAAAACGATTAAGAATGTAGAGAACATTGAAGTAACCAGAAAAATCGCAAAAATACCGGTTGTAAATGATAAAGTGTCAACTTGCAAGGTCAAGTTTGTTTGCCTTTATTTTGAAGGAAATGAAATAATCTAATATTTGTTTGTTGAGTTTTTTACCAAATTAAATAACAAAAATACAAATTTTTAAAAGAAAAATTTACTTTTTCACAAAATTTTATTTTTTCGTGTTACGCTAATTTTACAGTGTTTACTTTTTTTACAACTTATGCATATAAAGTGCATATGTTTTAGTTAAGAATATTTTTAATTCACGTACCATATTACCGTGCGAAAGTACAACCCGTGTCAAAATTATAAACGCACCACATATTATCAATATGAATCAGGAAGTGTTCTACCGTTTCATCCTCTTAAAAGCAGAATGGGCAAATGCAGTTGTCATTTACGCCTATCACAGTGAGGTGTTTGTGCCACGTGAAGTGACCAATCAGTAGTCTCGTCTTCTCAGTGAGAGGAAAAAACTAGATAGACCTTCTAAGATTGAAAGCAAAATGCATCCACTCGATGGCTCCCAGTCGTTTCTGAGCGAAGTATTCACCCAGTTTCTGAAGGTGGCTTCGTTTATTTTTAGTCTGCAGGTGGCCTTTAAAGCTTCCCCACGTATGATGACACAAAGTGGCGGTAAACACACCAGTGTGTCAAGAGCATTATATATCACTCAAAAAAAAAAATAAAACTAAAGTTAAATAAATAGGCTACGAAGCAACCATTTTGGTTCTTTGCTATCGAAACCAGATAAATTTTCGTGGACCCCCACTTACAACTCGTGGACACCCATATTTTTTTCACGCCAACGTTACCCCTGTCGAGCCTCCCGTGGATCCCTGAGGGTCTACCCGGACCACCTTGCGAATCACTTTTCTTGGCTTAGGTGCTTTAAACTATTATGAAGGCTGCAAATAAACTCAGAACCGATATTTGTAATTGGCAAATATGTTTTCATTTTCACTGGGGTTTTTCTTTGTTGTTATTGTTATTGTAAGGTTATAGCATAGGCGTATTGAACACGTAATAGCAGTAGAGCAGTTGATTTGATTTTTTTCAAGTTATTTGGTCTTTTTAAAAAAGTTCCTAATTTTCCAAATCTATTTGCATGTTATATCTTTTTTCATATAATACATTGAAAATCAGTTTTAGGTACTTTCGCCTAGCTCAGGAGCGCAAACAGCAACAAACAAATTTACCTAGAAAGAAGTTGTAGTACTTTTTATTTTTTTGATTTGAAATTTCCCTTTTTAAATTTTTATTCGTTTATAAAATAGTAGCGGACCCGGCGAACTTCGTTTCACAACATCACTAACATCACAAAGTGGTTTTTGTGAAAATTGCAACTAGGGGATATTGAATATAAGCCCTCGATATGTAGTTGTATAAAAACATAGTTTTGCAAAAAAAAAAAAAGAAAAAACTTTTTTAAAGCTGTATGCCTAGTGTACGTAGAAATATGCAGAGATATGCATGCCATTCAGCGTATAACCGCACATACCGCCCGCCATCCTTCTTTACATCGAAATACTCGTTGGAAAGTCGAAAACATGTCGCTGCTGCTATTACCTGCAAAGAAAAAGCAACTAGTGGTGGAGTTACCAGTTTGCGTTTCAGCTCAACTAGTTCACGTTCTATCATTTTTCAATGTTTTTTTGCTCTCGGCGCTCTAACAGTCGCATGGCTGACAGCGCAAAGCACTTGCGTGGTCCCAGGTTCAACTACTGTCGCAGTGACAATTTTTTGATTTTTTTTGTTAATTTGTCTTTTTCTGAAGTTAATTTTTTTTTATTTAGTTATTGTAGTTTTTAAATTTAATTGAAAAAAATAATATTTTTTTTTTTAAATTCATTTTTTTCTGCAATGCAATTACATTCTAAAATTTTGATATTTATGTATTTGTCAATGTTGGGAATGAATTAGCAACAAGAGTTTACGGGATGTACATAGCTCAGTGGTTAACGCTTCTGACTTTGAACATCGAATTCGCAGGTTCGATCCCTGCTGAAGTCTAGAAAAAAGAAGTCTGATGAGTAGATGTGGTGGTCTCCGAAATAGTGCTATAACTTCTACCGCTTAAACTTTGTTTGCATTTTCAATTTTTCCTAATAAACAATCGTGGTACAAAGCTCAATAAAAATAAAAAATTTTTGATATTTATATTTAAATTGAAATAATTATTTTTACCTACATTGATTTAACTTAAAAAATTTTGACCACCTCGAAGCGGCTTCTATCCTGCGACCGCAGAACATGACGCCCCCGCCGACATTTGTAAGAAAAGCAATTAATTGCATTTTATTTTTGGCTTTGGCCATTCAAAGGCAGATGTCGCTAAACGCTTAGTTAAGTTTTTCGAAATGGTGGGACTGGTAGGCACATACTTACGGTGACCATATTAACCAACGTAAAATAAAGGACACTTTTTTCAAAATGATTTGGGAATACGTACATACAACTTGTATGATAAAAGTACCTTACCCGTATCGTAATTTAAATCAAATATTTTCCGGTTAATTATATTATTTAATTGTACAAGTTCCCCTGCTGTTGCGAAAAATTAAGCCAAATCCTTTTCAAGGACTTCGCCATCCTTTGCTACCATAATGCATTTACCATAATTCATACTGCACGACATAGCCCGCACACTGGTTCAAAATTAGAATTTATTGTTCATAATTCACCGGAGCCTTAATTTTTCAACCAATTTTTACTAAAAACAAAAAAAGTTATTTTGGTAAAAATTTTTTTAAAACATTTCAAAATTTTCTTTTGTGTTGTTTTTTCGTTTTGAGCGAACCATACAATTATTTTCAACTAGTTTTTGTTATGTAAAATTTATTAACTGGAACAGGAGAATATATTTTCTTCAAAATTGCTACTTTTTCTGCATTTTGTACCAAAAAATTTAGTGTAATCAAATAAAAATTCACAAATCAGGCTCAACTGGTCTCTTGCAAATATTGTAAGCTTTAATAAAAGAAAAATAAAAATTAATCAAATTAAGTGAAAAATGAAGCCTCCAGTGAATTAGCACTAAATGCCAGTTTTGAACCACTGTGTAACGGGGGCTTATTGTTCTCTTTCAGTGGAACTGGAAACTCAACGTGCAACACGATCCTGGGCACAACTTTCTCTGTGCTTTTTAGATTGTACAAAGACTACCGATTAAACAAAATCCCTTAATTGGGGTGCGAAACAAACTGGCGAAGGTTTTCATTGCATTTATTTTTCACATTCTGTGTTTTAAAATTTACCTCTGAAAAATTCAGAGCTGGTTTGAAGGACAGATTAAAAAATAAAGAACAAAAGGCGTTTTGAAAAAAATCATATAGGGCACGGGGTTAAAATAAAGGACGGATGGTCACCGTACACATACTAGTTAACGAGCTTGTATTTTTTCTAACTGGTTTGGCTTTTCACTGCAGGGTTTGCGGCAACGGACGATTGTTGTTGATGGCGATAGTTAAATTGTAAGTTGTGGTTACTGGCGCCACAGCTGGATGGCGCATTCGCCTGAAGTACACCTACTAAATATGTATGTATGTATGAATATTCATAGATTTACGAATAAATGAAATTCTATAGCGCTGTCGCTCTCAACATTAGACTCAGTCTACATACTACATAGTTTCTAAAATAATAGCTTCGGATGGAGTGCTTTCAATTGCTTATGCGTGATTTTATTAAAGTACCTTAGCTATTCGCCTTTCAACCTTAGTGCAGCCGCTGACATTTCTGTGAATTCTTGCACATAACAGCGAATCGTTTCAGAGCGAGCGCTGCAGCGTAACTTAATTTGTGCCAAAGTGTTACATTCTCGCATGCGGCACTTGAAAGCCAAATAGGTTTATCGCTTCCCCAAAACTAGACCAAGTAAAATTGTCAGTGTACTGCAAAATTTTACACCTTATTTGCGTTGCAATTTTATTCTTTATGAAAAACACAAAATTGCTTGCTAAAATTTCATTACTTACTCACATCTTCTATTAATTTTTTTTTCATCTCCAATATGTATGCATATTTTTGCTACATATATCATTTTTCATCTTTCTACATAAATATAGTACATATATGTACATATGTATCTTACAATTACAACCACTTGTTTTGTTTTTTCCTCAAAATTCATCAAATTCTTCTTCTTCCTCTTAATTTAGCCAATTATCTACAGTGCCCGCCGTGAGCTGTTTTTCGAGAAATATGGCCGCCTCTTAATTGATCATATCATCACCAAGGAACAGGTGTATGGTGTTGTATCCTTGCGGCATTTGTGTCGGTATGTATACTTATACATATATGTAAGAGCGTTTGTAAATGTATTTATTTACGTATCAAAATTTAAATTTTGCTTCGTGTACCACGAGTGCTGTTTGCTATGCCCTCCCCATTAACAAATTTATGCTTTGAAATTTAATTAATTGGCCTGGGTTAATTTCATTATTTTGCTAATATATTGCGTACACCGATGTGGTTGTGTGGTTTAATCGGGACATTTTGTGTTTTTATTACGTTAATTAGAATTTATTTTGAGTAAAAATTAAGTCATTTCACACCTCACCGACCTCACGCCGTAAGGGTTATTTCAAATTTGTTAGATTTTTAAGTGCACTAATAGTGACAATTTTGAAAAACAGTGGCAGGAAAATACGAGATGCAAAATTTTAACATATTTTGGCTATTTTTCTGCTGTTTATTTAATGTGTATCTAACAAAAGCCATATAAGCCGGATTTAAAAATTTTTGTTTTATAAAAATAAGGAAAATTTGACAATTTTAGGAAATTTAACTTAATTATTATTATTATTTTTTAATTATATACATAATGCGCTTAACCAAGAGTATGTACCAAAAATTAAGAATTTTTATCTTAACTGTAATAATCGTGCACACTAATGTGTGCACAGTAAATGAAATGCGTACTTAGT
>NW_016160150.1:20638-23974 GCF_001687245.7 Rhagoletis zephyria | reverse complement strand
CTGCTAGCACACAATTAAGCCAATTGCACCGAGTGGTTTGAGGGACACCACAATTTCTACAATTGGGATTCAAATAACTTGGACTTAAAAACCGTAAATACGACGGGTCATATGAAGATCCTCATGAAATGCATAAATAAACCCATAATGCACATTTGTGACGCAATAGTTCCGAAAGTATTAATACCTCGGAACTTTGAGGTATCTATTGTAGAGCGATTACTCGTGAGTGTAGCAAATCCTTACACTAAACCTGATGATAAGGTTTGGTAAACTGATGGATCCAAAATCGAAGGTGTAAAACCTGGAGCTAGCACATCTGGTAGGAAGTTAAACCAAAATCGATACCAATGGGCAGCAATCTCACTGTTTTCCAAGCTGAGATTCATGCACCCGAAACGTGTGAAAGAGAATGTCCCAGAAGAGGCACAGCTTCTAAAAACTTCTGCATTATGTCAAACATAACTTTAAAGCCTTTACATATTTACATATAGGATATACTCCCTTGTACAATAGACCATGTCAGAGATGGCTGTGTAGTACGTGGGCCACATAATATGAACAATGCCAGTTGAAACAATATTTACTAGCAATTTGTTATTTGAGTGGAAATTCCTGAAGTCTGTCTAAAAACAACCTGAAAGGAATTATGTTGCCATTTTTTCAAAATAATTTTGAGTTTAATTTTTATATTATGAACTCGTCTGCCATAGTAAATATACACGGCATAATTGATGTCTTTCTACATGGATATGACCTTTTAATCCGATATTAATAACCAAACTAAAAATATCATTTAATGAACACCAGCGAAATATGTAGTATGTATATATGTATGCCCATAATACAGCATTAGTAGTACTTCTTCAACACCGTTCAACCAAAAGTAATAATTACACATATATAGTGCATGTATATGTACATTAGGATGGTCCAAAAATGCATTATAAAAAGTAGAGTCGGAATTTTTATGCTCTCGCCACGTAGGATTGTTCTATACCGAAAAAAATGCCCAATTTTTTTTTGTTTTGAAATCAAAAAATATTTAGAGGTCACTCAAAGTTTTTCATGTATTAAAAAATTTTTCGATCGGAAAACTCTGCTTCTCTGTAGGAGATTCCCTATAATAATACCAAATATTTTACTTAACCAGTTTTTTATAGTAACTATAATTTATACATAGGTTCGCCAAAACTCCTAAAAAATTCAATAGGGGCACCAATAAAGAATCGGTTTATTAAAAAATTTTGAAATAAAAAATTGTGTTTTATTATTGGATGTTTTCTGCAGAGAACCAGAGTTTTCCGATCGAAAAATATTGATTTTGAGGAATTCCATACCATTTCTACTAAAAATTGTTTATTCCCATATAAAATACATGGAAAACTTTGAGCGGTTTGGGCGACCTCTAAATATTTTTTGAACTTAAAACAAAATAGGGGTCTATTTTTTTAGTTATAAAACAATCCTAGGTGGTGAGAGCATTAAAATTCCGACTTAACTTTTTTTTTGGACCAACCTAATGTACATGCATATAGTATACGTAACTACACGATAACCAAAAAAATATAATGGCGTATCATTTTCTCTGTCGCTTTTAATTAATTAGCCCGAGCTTTATCGATTAATAATCGGCTTTAAGCGCAAAAAGCAAGTTTCACTCTATCAAGGGATACTGCGCCGCTTAAGCGTAATGACCTTTTTGTCAAAGTGGATAAGCCGATTATTCTTGACAAAAGAAGTAGAAATGTATGAGAAAGTAAATTAGCTAAGCGGTGTTAAATGGCGTTGAAAGGCACAAAAAGTTGATAAGTCATCACAATAATGAAAACTAAGTGCTGTGAGCTTCATAACCAATTGGGGCCCAAAAATCATATGCGTAGCTGTATGTGTATTTACAATGTGTATATAATTATTCCGTGTAATAGCTGCACGTAGATTAAATAACTATGTGGACAGAGTCAGTGTTAAAAAAAAAAAACTCGGAATATTTATTTAATGCGTGTTTCGGGCACATGCAGAACGGGTCCCTGCCGCAAATCAAACTGGTTCAGAACTCACGCCGTACTAGCATGAAAAGGGAGCTGTTGAACTCGTTCTGAACTGGTTCCATTTTAGAAATACGTTTTTTATGAGAAAAAATGTTTAGGATTCGATTTTTGGATATTTTTTTCTTTTTTCTTCTCTTACAGATTAAATTTTTTACGTATTTTATATACTTTTAACCGGCTTTAAAAAAAGGGGGAGGTTATCAATTCGTCGAAAGATTTATGTATTTTACCACATAACTTGGGACAACGTTACGCGATTTCTATAATTCTTTGAAGTCGGATTTTCTTCCTTTGTGGTTAAAAGATGAAAATAAGGCGCTCCCTAATGTTATGTGTACATGGGTAAACATTTATTTATTATTCGTTACACGCGGCTACACTTAGATTCAATTAATTAATAAATATCGAATATTAAGTTTTGTGGTTTCATGACTGATTCTCGGATACGGTGTTTTGAGAACCATAATTCATATTAACTGCTAGTGTAGTGCACTGGTTTTTATGAAATATGGCTATGTAGCTTAATGCACTCATTGGCCATTTTTCATTTCAGTTATGCGTTTAGTGCATATGATAAATGCTTTTTCTTCCAATAAGGGCAACCGACTTTGCGAAAGCTCAGAGGTTTTAATTCATCCTGGCAGACCTGCACACACTAGTATATACATGTACAGATATTATTAGTTAATTTATTACCATATTTGCTCTGATATAAATGCTTATCTGCATACATGCATACCAGGGATGTTGCGAATGTGTCGAATTTTAGACATCCGCGGATGCGAATGCGGATGCGGATCTTTAAACGCTAACATCTGCGGATGCGGACGCGAATGCGGATGTCAAGTATTTTTACACCCGAGCGCACTTGTGCACAAGGGTATTATAAATTTGTTCACATAACGGTTGTTTGTAACAGGCAAATTGAATCGAGATAGATATAGACAAATATATACGAAAAATGACACTGAAGATGGCACAACGCCGAAACCGGTTTGTATCCAAACCAAATTTGACAAGGGATGACGGAAATTCGTTCCATAATACATCATACACCCACCCTGTCGGAAACAACCACAACCAAAAAGGAAACAAATATATACATAAACTAGCTTATACCCGTGGGTTTCACCCCACATTTCTATTAAAAATATCCAATGTAAATAAAACAAATTAAAGTTTTTTTAAGTGAATTTACGTATTATTTAAAACGATCGGATATANCAAATATATACATAAACTAGCTTATACCCGTGGGTTTCACCCCACATTTCTATTAAAAATA
>NW_016160150.1:12225-20538 GCF_001687245.7 Rhagoletis zephyria | reverse complement strand
TTTATTTAAATAAAAATGGAAAGGTTAGTAATTTTTAATAATTTTTTTTAAGGGTTTGAATTTAAAAATTGGAATATTGTATTCAATAAAAAGTTTTTAAAGGGNTTTGACGCTGCACCAGTTGAGAGATCTTTCAATTGTATTTATTTTTTTTATTGCGGTGCAATAATTCTTCATTGAGAATTGCATCGGGCTGCAAATGTCGGGTGTATCCTCCTGACTTCCATCTTCAATCTTGTATCATGGCAAGATCGTGGTTTAAACACTGTTGTTTTCCAAAGAATTCTTCATTCTCATTCTTTTGGTTGTTTCTGAATTTGGAGAGCCTGTAACGTCAACAGCGTTTTTCGATTTTAGTTTTTGTAATTCATGTTTAATCCTTTCTTCTGTGACTGGTCAGATATACGCTTTATCAGTGCAATTGCACAATATTCCAGGGAACGAAAATAACAGTTATTTTTTACCAGTTAAACTTGGCCTAATATTTTTTATTCCGAAATAAAAGNCCTATTTGTATTTTTTTATCATTTAATACTAAAGATATTCATATACCAGACCCAAGGTTTGTTCTATGGTAATTAATTAACATTTTTTGTTGAATTTTTTTTTTCAATGGGTTGCTTTGCTCGTTTAGACATTTCCTTCATTTGGTACCAAACTTGTTTAATTTGGATAAGCGGTTTGTTTATTATCCGGAAAAGACTTTTTAATTGGGAATAAAAAATATTTGACCAAGTTTAACTGGTAAAAAAACTGTTATTTTCGGTTCCTTCAATATTCGCATTCGCAAAAGATCCGCATTGATTATTGCGAATGCGAAAGCGAATGCGAATGTTAAAACTAATGCGGAAGCTCCGCGGTTGCGAATGCGAATGCGAATATTCGCAACAACCCTGATGCATACATACATATATATTTATCTTCATTCTTAAAGCTTAGCTAGCGGCACTCAATATGTAGGTAAGTAGGCGCCTGCCGAGATATTTATCTTGTCGCTTGCCACAAGCCAAGTAGAATAATTTCTAGCACGATAGCTTTGTCGGAAATTACAAATTAAATTGCTAAATTTAATATTTAAGGATACGATCTGGCCACACAATTTCATTTTCCGTCTTAATAAAAATTTGATTCAAAATGTTATTTTAGAGTTTGAGGTGATTTTATGAGAAATTTTAATTAAAAAGAAATAGCTTGTAGTGACCAACAATATTTCTGGCTCTCTGGTGGCTTAAAATTAATTTGACAACAACATTTTTTCCATACAGCTAACAAATTTTATGCAGCCAAGCATCACAAAAATATTTTTGCTGCCAAGTGTCCATGAATTTCTTATGAAAAATATTATTTTCACTCTGTGCTATGTCAAAAGGTCCTATCATAAATTTCGTATGACATATTCAGGTTAGGCTATGAATGTCGTAAGAAAAAAACAAAAAAAAAAAAAANTAAAAGGTCCTATCATAAATTTCGTATGACATATTCAGGTTAGGCTATGAATTTCGTAAGAAAAAAACAAAAAAAAAAAAAGAAATGCGGGCAGAAGACCTTACAGCCGGACAAACATAACGAGGAATGCTATTTGACTGGCAATTTGAACGGCAATTTGGGGCAATTGGATCGTATAAAATGACAAATTGCCGCACAAAAAAAAAGAACACCGATACACTCCAAACATCGATTGCAATTATATATTTTTATTTGAATTGTGGTTGTGTGTTAGAATAAGAAACCNAGAACACCGGTACACTCCAAACATCGATTTCAATTATATATTTTTATTTGAATTGTGGTTGTGTGTTAGAATAAGAAACCAAAGCGAAAATTGGTTTTGCCAGTTTTCATGAGAAGTGATAGTAAATATTGCCATTGAAAAGAGGATAAATATTTCTCGTACGAAAATTACCATATGCCAATGTTAGTTATAAGGAATTCGAAAAGAAAAGATACCCCGGACATATGTACGTATGTATGTATTAAATCTGGTAAAACTTAAAAGGACTTCAGCGTAAATTGNTACCCCGGACATATGTACTTATGTATGTATTAAATCTGGTAAAACTTAAAAGGACTTCAGCGTAAATTGGTTAAAATTTTTATGAAATTTAAAAGAAGCGCAGTTATTAGACATTAACTAATATTCACTGTATTTGACTGAAATGCGAAAATTGGTTAAAAAATCTAAAATTTCCGCGCAAGCTTTGAGGTTAGCGTATATGTATGGTCCGCTTTCAATTGAGATTGCTTCTTTTATAATGCTTTTCTGTTGTATTTATGTCATTATTAAGAGAGGAAAAACACTCTTCCATGGAAAACATGCTAGTGAATGAAATATTCAAAAGTCGAATATTGTGATCAAACATATTTGAATACTGCGAAAATGTGACATCTCAGCCATTTTAAAAAGGAACAGCCATCCTAACGGCTCAACAAAATTTAGCCCAAATGTGGTCAATTGGGCTTTATAAGAAAATCAGACTTAATATTACCCTCTGTGCAATGCACATCAGTGGAAAGAGTTGGCTAAACTATGAAAGCTTTATTTGAAGTATTAGGTCTTAAAATTGAAAATAGCAGGTCCAATATATTGCACATATTTTTTAAGTCGTTACATTTTCTTAAAACTCACTATCTGAAACGCTACAAAGTTGCTGATTACGATTCAACATCGACACTATTAAAAAGTTTTTAGCGGACTTGTTGAACCTTCATAAGGTCCCATATGACTGATTTTTTTAGATCACTTAATATGAGTAATTTTTTTCGCGTATTATGTATAAACATATATATATATATAGTATATGGACATAGTTTGGTAGATTTTGTTTTTCGAATAGGTGGCAACCCTAATCAAAAATATTTTCAGACTAAAGTTATTTTAAAACTCTTTTGGTTGACACTCATATACTTGTTTTAGTATTTCATTTAGCATGTGTATATCTTAAATAGTTTCGACTTTTCAAAGAGGTGGCAACCCTTTTTTATAATATTTTCAAACTAAACTCTTTTTTATCCTCTTTCGTCTGAATTTATGATACCTATTTTAATTAACTGATGCATTTAATTGAATTTGATTTTGTAAACACGTGGAAACTCCCCTACAAATATGTTAAGAAATAAATATCATTTCGATTGATACTCATCTTTTAACAATTCGCTTAATTTATTAAATTTAACTTTTTTAACCGGAGGCAAGCCTCTTCAAATACCTCAAAAAAATTCTGAATGTTAATACTAGACACCCACATTTTAATATTACTTATGAAATTTTGGAAAGTTTCCACCTCTTTTCCAAAAAAAAGTATAACTTGTACATCTATAAATATTAATGTTTTTAAGAAATGTATATGTCTGAATATTTTTAACGTATTTTTCTTTTGAAAATTGTAAATTTGAAAACTCACTTTTGAAATTTGTGCGAACGGATTTGATGACCTGAACAAAAAATTCCTTCACGTATTAAATACATAGATATGCACTTTTAATGAGCCGACTTATATGGAATCCAAATTTTTCTTTATTCTTTTAGCCAATTGAGTAAACAATTTTTATAATTTTTCTCATAATTTTAGAATGTGTATAAAATTATTTCAAAAAGGCAAATTTTTCTCGCTAACCCCATTAAAAAACACTCGCATTCCCTTAAAAAATCCCATTTGTTTCAGTTAAATCGACTTATATACATAT
This sequence comes from Rhagoletis zephyria, assembly GCF_001687245.7. Classification (NCBI taxonomy): domain Eukaryota; kingdom Metazoa; phylum Arthropoda; class Insecta; order Diptera; family Tephritidae; genus Rhagoletis; species Rhagoletis zephyria. The sequence continues at coordinate 16,854 of NW_016160150.1, read as the reverse complement.
TTTATAGCTCACTCCAGTTAAACATTCAAGGTTGTAATAATTCGCACTAAATTGAAAATTGGTAAGAATTTTGCGAACACTATTAGAAATCAAATGTCAAAGGTCTCCATTGATCCCACATGTGAAAAAAGTTATTCATGGTCGGATTTTTTCTTTTCACTGTTCAGCCAAACGGTAAGATTACTAATTAAAATAGGTTAGACTAAAGTGTAGAACATGCAATTGTTTATACAAAACTGGCATAACAATTTTGTTTCTAAGAATTACCATTTATGTTTAATTAACTTTTCGAAATTAGTCAAGGCGTTTCGACGTTATGGAAAAATAGTGGAAATTAAAAATTTTGGGAATTTCTATTTCTACATTTTTGCTCACTGGATAAAGGACCGAAAATGTTTGAAAAAAATGTGTATTCTAATGCCATCTGTTGTACTGTTGTTGCAGTTTTAAAAATAAATAAAAAAACTCTATCAATAATGCGTCTGATGCCACAATGTCGCATAATGTTTAATTAAATAAATCTTTGCATATTTTTTTTTAATTTAATGCTCTTTGTAGAAATAATAACTATCTAATACAGAACTAAAACTAAAAATATACTACAAAAATATTTTTGCCATCAAATGTTTAAAGTCCATTGCTCTTTAATCGAGTTTTAGTAGTCTAAACCCTACACTCAGTACAAGAGTTCTCAAAGTAGGGACAATAGGAAAAGATTTAAATGCATAAATAAAAAAGCGTGAAAGAATTTGTAAGTGTCATTAATAGTTTAAACAACACATAAATTCAATTTACTCGAATTTTTTGCGGATTATAAATAAACTCGGCAACTGAATATTGAGCTTCTTCCAGCATTACGAACTTACCTACTAAAAGAAAAACTTTTAATATTCTCCTTTACCGAGTGATCAACTTCTTTAGGAGTACACAGAATTTAATATACAATGCTTTGTCAGTTTCTATTATACCGTTGTTTTTTACATTTGGACTTTGCCAAACTTTCTAAATATTTGTCAACAGCGCTTCATACTGTTTCATAGAGTTTTTCTTATTTTTACCATCTAAATCAAATACATACATTTGTATGTAGGCAGGTATTACTTCAAAGGCTAAAAATTTTTGTACTTATTGAGCACGAGTATGCAAGGCCTTAAATACAAATGGGGTGGAGAGAAACTTTGTAAACTTTTTTCAAAGTTTTAGTGAAAAACTGTAAGGCGCGAGATTTTGGCGGCGATTCTTCTAAATGCATACCTACATATGTACGTATAATATTTTCCGCTTTGCCCATACAAAAAGCGACAAAACGCGCGCCAACTGTTTTCCTTTTATTTTGTACTTTATTATTACCACTGAACTTTGCAATACCCATTGCTTTCACTTTTTTTGTAAAGCTTAACAAATGTTTCACTTCCATATCAATAAATACTAAGCTCTCTTAAGAACTAAATTTTTTTGTCAACATGTTGCAGATGCCGCATACGTGACTTACTGCGCCAAAATTGCCAACTACCCGGCGGCATCGATACTTTGCGGCTGCCACGACGCCTACAGCGCTATATCGACCTTATGGAAGAGCTCGAAGGGCCACAGAAAGAGAACGATGCCGAAAATAATGCAGCGTTAGAAAAGCTACAAGCCTATTGTGGTGGCGTCAATGGTGCCAAGAAGCGTGTACATTTTGCTGTGTCCAAGGATGAGGAGCAGTCTTCAGTGGATATAGAAGTGGGCGTTGAAGTGGACGAGAGTCTATTGGTGGATGGCGGCGAACCGCCAAACGAACAGCAATCAATAATAGTGGTAGGCGATTTGGCAACAGTGTTTGAAGAAGATTCAGCGGAAGTTGTGGAAGAGCAGTTAGAGACGGAAAATCGAAACGGTTTGGTAGCTGTGTTGGAGAGGCCCGTAGTGGTAGACATTATCAGTTCAACGCAGGTGCAGCTGAATGCCACAGATAGTGCCAGTTGCAGCAGTGACAGCAACGACAGCAACGACGATGACGGCGTGACGATGCAGTGCAGTAGCGGCGCCAACAACACCAACGCCGACGCAAATACCTATAGCAACAGCAACAGCAACAGCGAAAACTGTGATATTGAAGTCAAGGTCAGCGAATGCATTGAACGCCAGCTTAGCTAGCCAACATTCTCAAAACAAATATAAAAAGTATGTGTGTAAGTATGAAATGCAGTGAACTACATAAACTGCCAAATATATATATACACTATATGCATGTAACTAACTGCATAAGCTGTAACGCTATACATACATATGTATGCAGTAACAGATAAACACTAATACATACTTACCTACAAAATTGGCAACATTTTGTCTAGCTCGGTAGCTTAGTAGTGAATAGCTCGTTGGTTTGCAGTTTGCTAACCAAACTTTTGTATGTAAACGAAAGATTAGCTTTGCCTATATACCATACACCTACATATGTGTACACATGTGCTTATGTAGTTTAAAAATTGATGAACAACAGCTGTTCATAAACAAAATTGAGTAAAAAATGGCGAACAACTTTTTAACTTAATATGTACATATAACGAATTTTCAGTTGCAAGTTGTGTTCAACACAATAATCTACAAACAAGTCAACAACCAGGCGAATAAAATAGATCTCCATGGACTAGTGGCTGCAAACCTTTGGCATTTTCCAAAGACTTATCTTTCTACATCAGTTTGCTGCTCGTTGCAGCTCAACAACTAAATAAGTAAATAGCCAGCATTGTGTGTAATTGTATTATTCTCGTTTCGCTTGAAATAGGTTTATCTATTAAGTATGTATGTAAGTAAGTAAGCTTAAAAGTAGTATGTATGTAATGCATGGATTACATTTTAGATTAAATGAAAAAATAAGAAAATCACTGTGTGTCACTCACCGATAAGTTTCCTCGCTGACATTAATGCAGCCTGGCACTCCTGTGGTCTCCGTGCGACTTGTCAGATTCACCGTATTGCCAAAGAGACAGTAGCGTGGCACGCGATTACCGATAACGCCGGTCACCACTTCGCCCGAGTGTATGCCAATTGTCACTTGCTGCGGAAATGATAATGGAAAAAGTAAAAAAGCGAACAGATTAAAAATGCTGTCACGCGAATTTACTAATATTCGAATTGAAAATGATTTTTCTTATCATGAGCGAGAATTTAGATTACATAAATATATGTATGTATATAATATAAGAAAATAATAAATTTGAATTAAGATGTTAATTTTTGTTTCCACTAGTAAATGAGAACATGGAGTGTAAGATTTTTCATTTATAAAATGTACATGTACATTAGACTGCATCATCCAAAAAAAGTTGCGGTTTTTCCGCCGGGGCTAAATATTTTATTACATTTGAAGACGTGCACCAAAATTTTTCCGCAATATGTTAAGATTTACGTGAGCTGGACCAATTAGAAAATACCTAAAAAAGTGAAGTTTTTTTATGANTTTTTTTATGAATAAAAATAGTTTCTTAAAGAACTTTTTGAAAAAAGTCCCCTCAGATGACAAAACAGATGAATCTTGAAAAATCTGCATAAATATATTTCAACATCTTTTCAAGGGACGCGTTATTATGAGATATTTGATGCTGTTTTTTTTTAATTTTGCAAAGATTGATTTACGAAAACTTTAATAACTGGGCCAAAACTATTCCGAATTAGACTTGTGGGGTATCAGTAAAAAGGTATTGTCTCCAAACCAAATTTGACAAGGGATGACGGAAATTCGTTCCATAATACATCATACACCCACCCTGTCGGAAACAACAGCAACCAAAAAGGAAGGTATTTTTCCATTTGTTTTTTATATCTGTGCAAAACAAACTCATTCAGGTCCCAATTTTTTTCAAATACCGACAAATTTTAATTCAATTTGGACTGACACTCGTTCATCCTACCGTTCTTTTTCATCCTTTGAATGAGTTCATTAGCAAAGATATAAAAAGGGTGAGAAAATATTTTTCCAGTGATACCTCACAGGTCTAAATCGGAACAGTTCAGGTTCAATTATTTAAGTTTTTCTTATACCAATCTTTGAAACAAATTAAGAAATAACATCAAAAATCTCTATTACGAATCCGTTAAAAATTTTTTAACATTTTTTTTTAATATTTCTATGCAAATTGTTTAAGTTTAAACCGTTTTGTCATTTGATAGGTTTTTTTTCAAAAACATCTTTAAGAAACTCTTTTTATTCATAAAAAAACTCCAATTTTGGAGGTATTTTCAAATCGGTCCAGCTCACGTAAAGCTTAATATTTTTCCGAAATATTTTGGAAGAAGTCTTAAAATATAATAGATTTTATAATTCCAAAGGAAATACAGTACCTCTTTTTTTTGTATTGGGAGTGATGCAGTCTAATGTACATACATACATACAAAGATCCAGTAAAAGTAATAAAGACTTTAAAAAAATTTAAAGGTTCATAAAATCTGTACAAATCATTCCCTTATTTCCTTACACGCCTATAAAAAGTCTCCCGGGAACTTGCTATTTGCTAAGGACGGTTGGTAGATATCGCCCTACTCACACGAGGAAAATGGATATAGAAAGCTTATATTCGCAAAGATGTCGCAGTAGGGGCCTTCCATGCCAATCATCGTTCCTGAAGCAATAGCCAAATCTCAAAA
>NW_016160150.1:379-12125 GCF_001687245.7 Rhagoletis zephyria | reverse complement strand
GTCAGCTAAAAAGCGCCATTTCGGAAATAATTGAGATCAGCTTTCAAGAGAACTCGATATTTAATAGAAGCAAGCGAAAAATTCATACATGCATACATACCCACAGGCAGCAGAGAAAATATTCATTAGCAATTTCCTCACACATGAAAGTGTACGTGCGTGTATGGCGCATAAAATAGAAAAAAATGTGGATGTGCAAGTAGGTCACCTACAAAAAAAATTTCGTAGGTAAGTTCATATGTATATACCAAATAGCATTCTGTAGTAAATGGAAGGAAGTTTTAAGGATTACAGCGGTAGATATTTGAAAAGTTTCGAAATTATGCTGATAAATTATAAAATTTCTCGCACGACTTGCTTGTGCAGAACAGCAGCTTCCAACCAAAACAACACAAACAGCGCTTAACTGAGAGGTGCAAAACTAAATAAATTCAAATTGATGAAGAGTTCCCGCTTTCATGGTCGTGATGTGCAAGCAATCTGTCAAAAATCAACTTGGAGTTAGTGCACATTTACCGCTAAGTTAAATCAAGTAAAGTGTGTTATTATGCAGCCGACCGGTTAGTGCTGAGTTGGTTATTTCGAGCACACGCTAATGCACAGATCCGCTCAGCGCTCGCAGGATGTCGTTGTTGTTGTTCAAAAGTGCTCAAGGCACTAGTGAGTGACCCTTGTGTGCGGCGGCGCCACTTGTGGTGACAGTGTGGATACGTGTCACGGACATGTAAAATTACTTTGATGGCAAATGTTAAATTGCACGAAATTGAAGGAGACGTGTAGTGCTGCTCGTATGTCTGCCGTGATTTAGGGGTTGTGCAGGTTTGTTGGTTGTTTCGTAATATTAATTTTTATAAAAAATATGTTTTCTAACTAAGTGATAGCTAGATCCAATAGTCATTATATTAATTATACAGCTAATGTGTAAAGTGCTATCAGATGGGGCTGAATGACTTACAACTGCCCTTTTTGACTATTACGAAAATGTTTGTATGTAGTCAAGGCTTAACTGTAGATCAAAATACCCAAATGCCAATTTTGCATTCATTCCGTGAAACCTAAAAGCCTCTGCAGCCCGATGTGTTGAGCTAGTAATTTGTTTTTGGCTCGGCGAAGTAAAGCAGAAAAGTAATCTTCGGAGTTGATACAAAACTTTTTTATAATTTTATTTAGCAGAGGGAAATCGCTCAAAAATTAAGTACGTAACACAGTTTTATGACTAGCTTTAGAAAGCGGCAAACATTTTTCTTGAGCCATTCAGGCGGACTATTCTAGAGTAGTACATGAATATCGAAATATTTGAGACCCCGCGAAAAGTTTTGCATTTTGGACTCAAGTATTCGAGGCAAGTTAACAGAACGTTTAAAATGGGTTTTTCTAGAACATGTCACGCTAAAGTAAATATTTTTATGAGGTTATCGAACTGATTGCAGTTACGGTAAATATAAACGGAGTAATAGTAACAAAGTGCCTAGGTTTAAGTAATTTATGATATAGCAAACACCAGTTAACTCCTCAAGGAAACTAATTCTCTTTCAATGAGGAAAGATCGGGATTTCAGCTTCAAAATTTTCCATTAATTCTAGCATTTGCACTATGTAAGTATTTTGAATTCAAAGGATACGTAAACACTTGTCTTCTGCAAATCGAAGTTATCTGTGAGAATATACTTAAATAGTTTTTTTTTACAAAGACCACATTACATATGTGGTATAACTATGCGGATAACGGATTTTAATAACTTTTTCTCGAATATTGCAGTAATTCTCGCTGAAAATTTTCAAAGCCACCATGGCGTATACGCAACTTAAAGCGTTGCCGGCATGCGGGTAAGTATTATATGTACGCGTACAAAGAGATAATATGTATGTGTGTATTGCATGAACTACGCCCAATGCTCATAGTTACCCCCTTTAGACTGCTCCACTTTCACTTACTACGTTGGCACAGATAAGAGCGTTGCGGGTAAGTTCTGCGATGAATAGGGGGAAGTAGAAAAGGATGAGACAGGAAAACACAAAGATGAAAGCCAAGTGAAAACTTTTCGACATTGTCGTTAATTGCACTTTAGACGTTGTTCTTTGTGGTATTGATACTGCTGCTTTTCGTGCATTCTTCTACACTTCTACTGCGAGTCTTACAACTTCGACGTTGAGTCCCAACGATCATACTACGAGTGCAACAAAACCAAAAAAACCTATGAGTGGCTTAGGTGTGTCATTCAATGTTGTGTGAGAGGATGTGCGAAGAAGTCTTAGATAACAAAACAAAACAAAAAGATAATCAAAAGTTGCTGCAACAGGCACTTTGCTTTAACTTTATTGTAAGTTAAAGCATTAAAAACAAAACTTTAAAATTAATTTGTGTTATTTTAACACAGAAGTTGCACGACTATGCGCTCGCTTGTATGTATGTATGTATGTATAAGAGTAAGAAACACGTAAATGACTCACGTATGTACATACATACATTTGCGTATATGTTTCTCCTGACAATGAGCGCTTTTACAATGTGTTATGAAGGAAATTTTTATTTTTTCAAAAAAGATTTAATTTGTTTTATAAAAGTGGTGATTTTTACCATTAGTGAGTGAAAGTGTGTAGTTCAACAAACGAGTCCTTCATTTCGTTCTTGTAAGTTTTCAAGAACACACATCAAAAAGTTTACTCCTAACATAGGAGAGCAGTTAGTAAACTGACATTAGCAACACATTAAGCAATGTGTTGTAGAAAGTGCAGCCACTACCTACTTATATGGTGTTGTAAGTTTATCTTTTAATCGGCGGTATGGTTGTTAATTTGTAAACTTTTGTGAGTAACTAAAAAGCAGATTCTGTTTTACTTTGAGTCCAAGCCGGAAATGAGTAACTAAAAATGTGTTTAATTAAAAAAATAGACAACTGCTTTACCCAACAGTTTTTGTCTATAAAATTTCTTTTCAAATTCCAATGCTGGCATCATAATCGGGTGACCACTGGCTCTTGAAGCTGGAGTCGCTGATTCGAATCCCAGCATGTGGAAATAGTGATATCCGAAAAAGCAGATATAACTTCTACCTTATGTAAGTTACTGTTGCTTTTCCAATAAAATGTTCACTTAAATTGTTGAATATAAATAAATAAATATTCAATGGAAGGAGTCAAAAGAAAATTCAATAATCTTCCTTCTATCCACAACGTTACCAGTTGGATCTTAGAGAAATGTCACGCCCCTTTTTAAAATGCATTCCCATTTTCCGCGCCGCAATATTATTAATGCCTCTAGAATAATCTAGAATAAATTTATAGCTCTAAGTACTAAATACACTTTAAATACCTATGTACGGTAAAGTATTTTCCATTATGTATTTATTATTTTTTATTTATATATGTTTTCTTTAGTATCACTTAAATACCTAAGTACCAAGCCATCTTCTTGTCATATCTGACAATAAAAAAAAATATCATACAGATTTTTTTTGTTTGTATGGAGAGCGATGCACCCTAATATACATATACAGTGAGCGTGAAAAATAAGTATACCCTGACGGATGGACGATTTTATTTATTTACATTTTTCATACCAAATTTTTCTTATTTTTTTTGTTTTTATAAAAATTTGGATCATGCAACAGCAAAAACCTCAAAAACTAATATTTTTGCTTTCATACAGAACTCGGGAAAATGCAAGATGTTTTCCACTTTTCAATCAAGTTCGTAGAAAAGTTTTATTGCGCATTTTCTTTCTTATAACGCATGAACACACATTTTTTTTTATGAAGCAAGTTACGTAACACCCTCAGCGAAAAAAATTCTTAAAAAACCAACAGTAATGTTTAGCGACTTGAAGTTTGCACTTTATTAAAATTAAAAACTGCATGCTAAGAATATTTCTAAGAAATCGAATTAAGATCGAATTTAAAATTTCAATAAAAATTCCCATACAAAAAAAATAAATAAAAAAAATTAGTACATATCACATTGGAATTATAAAAAAGATTATGTTCTAATCATTCCACCATAATATTTCGGAAAATGTTAAAATTTAATTTTCCCTAAATTTTTTTTTTATAAATCCAATTGGTTTTTAAAACTGTAATGTTGAAAATTTTTTTCAACGAAATTAAAATAATGAGCATTTTGGTGATTCTCGGGCACGGAAAGCGGGTGCTCCCAATTTTATTAGGGGTCTTGGCAGAGAACTGTTTGAAAAAGAGCCACGATAATTTCACACTCTTATTACTGAAGTGATTAGAAGAACTACCAGACGGAATTATCTAAGCATTCTCTACTTCTGCGTAGGCCTCGCGAGTCCAATGTTCCAATTCCTCGTAATTAATTTATTGAAAACCTGGGAAAAGTTTATGTTCCTTGTAATATGCATGAGAAGAAAACAGTAGGCACCGAATTTACTTTGATACTCATGGTCAACATAGAGGAAGTAACAATTGATAGAGCGAAGGATAGCTTTTCAGATTTTTCACAATGTTGTATGAAGAATTTACAAAAATTTGTAAGAAATGTTCTTCAAAAGTTTATAGCTCGGTGATGAAGTTATTTTTAACCGGCTTCAAATAAAGATTGAGGTTATCAATTGGTCGGATTTTTTTTTTATGTATGTTACCGTACAAATTAACCGTTTACCGATTTCTGTAGTTCTTTTTTAAACGAAAGGCAGCCCCTCAGAGGTAATCCCGTACTAATTTCGTTTACATCCGATCATTGATTACATCATGAAGAAATTAACGGTAATCATAAAATTTTTATATGAGAATTTAAGTCGGTTTTATTGTTTTGCTTAAAAATAATTTTTTATTAGTAAGGGAAAATTCAAAGAGATATATCGAATATAAAATATCATATTTTAATGCTGCAAATATTTACTCACCACTGGATTGGAACCCATTTTCACATTCTTCGCCATATCCATCATATCCAGCGCCAAACGAGCAATACATTTGGCATGATCCTCACAGTGATCGGGCAAACCAGAAACGGCCATATATTTGTCGCCAACAGTCTCCACCTGAAACAAATAAAGCATGACTAGGTTAACTTACTTATAACCCAAATACGTTTAATATTTTAAAATAAAACTGTAACTTTCACAATGTATTTAGTGAAATGGATGTTTAATAGCCGAAGCAAAGAGCCAAAGCATTGAAATTGAAGCATTTGGAAACATGACTACGAGGTTGATGTCAAGAAGATTCCAAGTATTTCGAAATGTCGTTGCTCTAGAACTTAGAAAGGATGCTTTTATGGTAATGAAAAGTAAAACCAACCATGTTTGGCCGTGTCGGTCAGAACTGTTATAGTCATAGTCCGCAGTATAATCATATTGTTTTATATTATTTCTATTTCATGTTAATAAAATTTTTAAGACAACAACTATAAATACATAAAAATAGATATATTCGATAATTGAAGGAACTACAAAAAAAAAAATGTGTACGCCATGGTCATTCGAGCGCACGACCTCGCGATTCGCCTAATCCACAATACCGTCATTTGGTCAGGGTACAATTTTGATCAGATCAACTGCGTCCTTGATCGGGATTAACATTGCCGTCTGTCCATGCTATAAGTGTATGTATTTGCAGTTCAAGAAATTTGTAGAAAATGCAGAGAAAGAGAAAAAAAATCACACTTAAGAAATGTAAAGTTGAGTGCACACACAAGTGCAATTATTTTATGACCGCCGTTAATGGCTTCGTGGCAACCACAAACGTCGGTCATATAAGAACATGAGCGCAATCATTTACATGTGCGTTTACATGTGAACTTACATAATTGCATATTAACTTGCACACTTTACGAGTACTACTTGGTAACTGTTTGGTTATATAAATGAACGACATCAACATGGAAATCGTACCTATAACTACGGCAATAACTATTCCCATGTGTGCAGAAGAATATTTGTACACTAATCATATATGTACATATGTATAAATTTAGTACATACTGCATATGTTTGTATGTATGTATTACCCTGACAAACGACCCAGATTTTTGTTTTATGAAAAAATATAGTTTTGGCGTCAATTCATGTAATTTCCTCAGCAGCACTTGGTTAGTAAGTCACTCAGCGGATGAAGTAAGTAGTATGTAGTCGACGAGCCAGTGACTCAATCACTTGGTAAGTTAGCCAAGCAAAAAAGTCAGTTAGTCGGTCAAGTGGGTGCCGTTGTGGAGCAAAGAGAAGTTGAAAATTGTTTTAATGGCTAAAAAGGGTAAAATCGCTAAATGCGAAAGAAGCGAATAAGCGCCCCAAGCTGCATTGTGGCAGAGAGTTTAAGTAAGTAAGATAGCTTTGTGTGTGCGCGCGGTGGCGCATGCAACTCTTATACTTACCCTGCAGGAAATGGACTATTTTGTAGCTAACTATTAACTAACTAGCAGTCGATTAGTGGTAACTATTTATTAACTATTTCCTTTGGCCGTAACTAGCTACTTTTGAAGGGCGATGCCTTAGATGTAAACTAACTTGTAGTTAACTACTTTTGGACATGAGCTATCAATCAAAAAAAAAGTTTTTTTTCTATTTTTTATATTTTTTTATTATTTTTTATTTAACATTACATATTTTCTTATTTGGTTACATGTAAAATTTTGATCTTTGTTTTATTTGTCCTGAATTCGAAAAAGAACCTGCTAAGTGCAGAAAAAAGTGTATTGAAAGTATTTTTTGTAGGAGGATATTTAAATGGATGCTCCCGATAACGTCCGAATGACTCCTGCACGACTTTTCAACTAATTTAAAGTTAGTTTTTTCATAGCTAATTAGAAGTTAGTTATTTATCCAAATCCCGCAAAAAGTTAACTATGAGTCTGTTATTTTAATCAATTGATACTTTTTTCTACACGGCACTTATGCATATACGTACATACATATTTATGTATGTATATATATATATATATAACACATCGATAAACTACTTGTTTTATGCTCAATGCTTTTTGATAGTTAGAAGTGACACTCAAAATATATGGTGTTTTCTGGGTTGCAAAAAATTGTTGCACTGTTGTAACCAAAACTAATGTAAACAAAGCAAAAATGGAAATATTTTAGATTTCAGTGCATTCCTAAATGACCAAAAAAGTATACGAGTAGTTTTCTATGATTTCTAGAAAATTTAGTTTAAGACAGGCGTTCCGGTTAGGAAAAGATACTTGGGCTTGCTCGGCAACTCTGGACAACGTGAGCAACCCACGTATGAGATCCAAAACCAGCCCTTGCCTTGGTCATGGAGGAAAGAGAGCGGGCTCTAATTGGATACCTTTGAGCGTCCTCAGTGATTCCTGTTTTACCGATCACAGGTACATTGAATTTATATTGGGCAAAGCGCATCCTCCTAGCACAATCTACAGGAATCTGAGGGCTACCAGTTGCGAGATATATAGCAGAAATATTCGCTTAGATTAGGAAGTGTCTTGAGAGCGTATGTCCATTGGGATTTCGGAAGGGTAGAAGATAACCACACTGAAGATCGTCAAGCAGATAACTTTTTACTGTCTTCTGACTGGAGACTTTATAAAGTCGGACTGGAGAAATGCAAGTCCAAAATTAGAAGAGCGTAGAGGGCGTCCGTCTCCTTAATGTTCATCTTTCTTACAACACTGCAAACTTAGAGTTTGGCCCAGCATTGATTATGGAGGGTAAAATGTCTCCCTTCGTATGGGATGCCCTTTCCTGCGGCTGATTAGAGGGATTATAATTGGCAAATTTCTGATGGGGATGTTAGCTAGTAGAATGAGCTTTTCAATATGTTCATATTGCTGATATTGGTAAGACTAGACGATAAGGAAATCGAAAGTGTCAAACACCTTCTTTTCCGGTTTTCGAAGTTAACTACACTGAGGTGGTGGTGTTTCCGACAGTAGTGTTTCGACAGTATGACAAACTAATATAGCCAGTATCGTGTCAAAAACCATATCAATAGGGACTTTAGGTAAAAGAAAATATGTCTCCATTAGACATACTAAAACAGCCTTTACATATAACATAACCTATGCTATTCATGCTGGTGTGTATTTTTAAAAATGTTGCTGCTAAAGATACTTACATAAGTACATACATATATTGGATACAAAAAAAAAAAAAAAAAATTCGGTGCTGACATGCACTGCTTTTCATTTTCTTGCCAATGGAAAATGTGATTACATACATAAACAATTTGTGCTAGGTGTGCAAATGCTTCAAAGCGAAAGCGTGCATGAATGTAAGCTTATAAATTTCAAAAAAATAATGTATACCATAGGTTTCCTATATGCATACATACATATATACATATATGTACATCAAACTGGGTTAGTCGCTCTACAGTCTGAAAAATTACTTTGAGAAAATTTCGGGGCTATAAAAATTTTCGTCATTGGCGAGTACTAAAAAGAGCCTTAATAGAAATTTCTTCTTATGGTATTTATTTATGAATTGGTTTCCAAGTCTGATGTGTCCTTGAAGATATTTTGTGGTACTATACATCTTTTTAAGATGTCGTCGAATTGGAGCAGCTCCTTAGCTTAACAAATTTTTTTTCATGAGATGTTTTAAAATAATACGAGTATACTTAATAAACAGAAAAGTTACAGCGACTTGGATATTTTTATATAAACCATATAAAATTGTTGTTGTTCATAGATAACTTATAAGCCATGGCATGCGAGGAACTCGGGCTGGCGGGCAAGCCAATCAATCAGTGTGGACCTTTTTTATTTTATTTGAGTTATTATTATAAAACTCGTGCCAAAATGAGTGCACTTGATTACTTGACGGTCGGCCAAAGTTACTAGCTTTCCATGGCGTATGAGTTACGATTATGTGTCTATCAACATCAGAGTGTCCAGAGTGTCCAGATTGGACGATTTGGCGCTAATTTGTCGATTTTTGTTTTGGATATTTGAGCTTAAAAATTTATGAAATCGCTTTTTGCGATGTTTGGCGATTTTTCCCCCTTCAAGTCAATTTTTTGTGCGCGTCAAAATGTGTGATAACTAGGTTATGGAGTTAGAGCTTTAATTTTGACGTGGCGATACTTTTTATTGTTATCGATTTTGTTGTTGCATATCGAACATTTCCCAATATTAAACCACCATTTATGACAACTCCCGTTGAATGTGAATCAACAATCTGGACACTTTGATCAACATCAAAATTTAGTGGGTTTCTGCCACAACTTTCAGGGATGTAACATCCATGGGCCTGTGTAGTTACTTCTGATTTAATTCCCATGCTGATCCAAAAAATCTGCCATGGAATTTGAAGGAGCATCTCGTGGCAGCTATGTCATGAATTAACAACGCTATGGATGGCCTTTTGTAACTTCCGCTAGAACATATTCACATCGACAGAATCGCACAAGTGTGTGAATACCTAAAGAGTCAGTAAAGATTTCAGTGCAGCAAAGATAGAACCGGCAACACTGGTTTTGATACAGCAAATGTTAAAGCTGTTTTTGATAGACTTTTTTGTGCTGATTACGAATCCGTAAGCATACAGTTTCCATCAGCTCCAAATTTTGAGAAAAACGTGGCCAAGTGGCCAAAAAAGAGTTTTTTCGCCATACTTAAGAAGCTCTAGGAAAAAAACAAAAGGTAATAGAACCTTCCTCTTAGTCTTAAACTAAAGCTGGATCTCTCGACTACTATATCTAAGAATACCATCCCTACACCTTGACTTTATGGTCACTTATAGTCACTTCTTTAACAGAAAAAACTGATTTTGGCAGCCACGTATGCTCTAAAAGTTATATGCCTATCAGCCTAACTTAATTTCTACTGAAAACCCTGGAACTGCTAATAGATGTACACATCAAAGAAACTTTAGATGAAAGACAATTCTCGATAGCTCAGCGCATGGAAAATTGAGAATATGTTTAGGAGTGTTTCTAGAGATAGCGGGAGGGTTTAATAATGTCTCGAAAGAAGCTCTAATATGTAGAAGCGATACCCTCGATATGGGCGCATCGTACTCTTCAAGTTTGGATAACCAACGCAAGACGTGCATAGAGGAATACCACAGGGAGGGGTGCTATCACTACTTCTATGGATGCTTGTGGTTAATTCATTACTGACAAACATAGAAGGAGGAGCAGCCATGCTAATAGCCTATGCAGATGACATTTCAGTTATCATAAGCGGTAAATGTCTAATGGCTCTTGCCTCACTGGCAAACCTGACGCTGTAGGCCATCACTGATTGGGCCATAGAAGTGCGAGTGAGTGTTAACGCAGAGAAGCCCGACTTAGTATTATTTACCAAGAAATAAAGATCCCAGCTTGGGATATACCTAAATTGGGGAAGACTATTTTGAAACTAAAGCCAATTACGAAGTATCTTGGAGTCGTACTGGACAGAAAACTGTCGTGGAATCTTAGTGTGAAGGGGCGTGTGAGGAAGGCATCGGCAGCACTGTATACATGCAAGAGGAGACTGGACTTCACTTGGGGCCCTTCTCCTGCTCTTTCGTACTGCATACATATTCACGGCAATCATTAAGCCAGTACTATTTTATGGAGTATGGTGGACAGCAACGAAAAATAAGACATAACTTAAAATACTGGACAGGGCAGCTTAGCTTTAGAACGTATGGCCTTTCTTATTTACTACATACTTACTAGGTGATTCCGCGTATGAGCTTCAAAAGTTTTCAAGAATCTACAATATAACGTTTGGCGTAAGACGGTTCTAAAATGGAAGAAGGAGTAGGGGCTGCAGTATATTGGACCGAAGCGGTGATTCATAGGTCCCTTACGCTAACAGATCGTTGCAGTATCTATCCAGCCGGGGTCTTTGCAATGAAGGAAGCAGCAGAGATACTACATGAATTTTATCCGACAGAAGAGATAGTCAGACGGCCGTTAAGACTCTTATTTCCTACAAAACAATTTATTTCATCGTCACGGACTGAAAGGAGGCTATAAGAAGGCTAGATGTGGCTAAAAACATCTACCCTTAATGGGTGTCAGGACACAAGGGTGTGGAAGGTAATGAGAGAGCTGACGAGCTAGCTTAGGAAGGCATCCTCTTAGTCGCCTTACTTATGACGGATATACGAATTCCACTAGTCGATAGGCTTTGGAAAATAACTAAGGGTTACAGGCTTGCAAGAATTATTTATAATTAATAAAAGTAGTATGATAAAATAATATGATTTCTTAACACCAACAAGAAGAACAGATTCGAGGCTTCTAACAACAACAACATGCTAACAAGGCATTGTTTGTTATCAGCACGNTAAAAATGCTCAAATTCAAATAAAGCGCACAGCGCTGCTGCGATGTTGTTGTTGATACTGTGTATGAATGTATGGATATGCAACTACGTTGTGTATGTACCAGGGTTCGGAAATTCTCACTCACATTCTCTCACGTTCGCGATCGATAATATTCCAAATAAATTTTTGCATTATTTTATCGCGAGTGGAAAATGCAAACAAATTTATCATCAATCACATTCGGAATGCGATCGACAAAAAAATTTCCGCTGCTTTTCATTCGCGATCGAAAAAAGCAAAGAAATTTCCTCTCACTCGAATATGAGAAGTACGAGCATGCCGATTTCGGCCTCTCATAAATGAGAAAAACGATGCAAATAATCCATTCGCGATCACTCACAACACCATATCGCGATAAACTTATCGCGAAAAGTTTTCAACGACGTTGTATGGAAGATATTGTTCGCGTTTGTTTTGGGTATGCATTTTGTTATGCATACAGCATACATACATACATATGTACATATGTACCCTGTGGGGAAAATCTCTAGTTC
>NW_016160150.1:0-227 GCF_001687245.7 Rhagoletis zephyria | reverse complement strand
GACAGACGAAAGAAAAAAGTATCATGATTTTTCAACCTTTCAGTTCTGTGAGATTTTANACCCTGTGGGGAAAATCTCTAGTTCTGAACTGGGGCGCTTCTAGTACATTTAGACCCAGTACTGGTTCGCGATAAATCTCTTTTGCATACAAGCAACGGGCGAATTTAACATGGCGATTTCCTAGGAAGTGTTAATTGCCCCCCGCAGCATCCCTTTTTCGGTAGTTC
>NW_016160149.1:66526-69432 GCF_001687245.7 Rhagoletis zephyria | reverse complement strand
AGAGAATTACCATAATAAATGTTAATATCCAATAGTGAAACCAGAATAGCAAGCTCAATTGGAATTCCATAACTCATTTCGNGGGGGCCGAAACGCGTCGTTTGGTACCCCTCCCGACTTTTCCGGACCTTTTTAAGGGGTTGTTACCCTCCACTAGAGAATTACCATAATAAATGTTAATATCCAATAGTGAAACCAGAATAGAAAGCTTAATTGGAATTCCATAACTCATTTCGGAACTAATGCAGTTGGGCTTCAAATCTCAAAAAACAAAAAAAAAAATATTGGAATCGATAGAGATGATTGAGCTGAGTATAATGGTGTACTTCTTTTTTTGGGCAAACAACAACAACAAAAATTACCAAAGGTTAAAATTCAAAATAAGCAATTTTTTAAATAAAGATTTCTTAAAAACGGATGGATGTATCTTGAAAATTTTGATCTCATTTAATAGGAAATTTGATTCCCTTTATTTTGGTATACGTACTTTATATATATGTTGTATAATTCGTACAAAAATTGAATTAGTGTAAAATAATTATAAAAAAAAAGCTTACAACCCCTAAGTGCGGCCGACGCCGCCTACGCAGAAAGGTGTTCTCTGCAAAAGGTGTTCAGTGCCTTTCCTCAATTGCTTATTTTGAACTTTAACCTTTGATAATTTTTGTTGTTGTTGTTTGCCCAAAAAAAGAAGTATACCGTTATACTCAGGTTAATCATCTCTATCGATTCCAATATATGTGAAATTGGAACGACGGACTAAAGGAACGGACCTGACAGGCATACCATTGTAGACAAATGCAACCATGCGCACCAGACAACGAAATGAACGATCGGACCGCAATGAACACACCCCAAACTAGACTTCGACAAGATGAACGACTGGACAGAAATTCATTGTTAAACCAACCACCTTCAAGCGTAGTTCGCCCTTATATTTTAATGTGTGTGTAAAATAAACGCCAAAGACTTAAAATTAATTAAATAAAACTGTTTTACTACATATATTTTTTTTTAATTTGAGATTTGGAGCCCAACTGCATTTATGCCCTCATTTCTTCTCTTATTAAGCGGAAACAAAATGTGCTGATGTATTGTATTAATAAGTGTTGAAACTTAGCTTCTGAGTATATGTAAGCATGCAAAAGACTTACCATATTTTGTTTTTAGTGATATAACTACACCGAAAATAAAATTTCGTTCAGACTGGACTGAAGTTACTTGGCTGGAGGACAAAGAAGAAAAGTCATATTATAAAATATGTAAAAAAATGTTGAGCAACCACTTGACCCATTTAACCAACCACATTAAAAAACCTTCTCATATTCAACTAGAGAATCAAAAAAGAAATCAGATAAAAATGGACTCTTATGTAAGTTGTGAACAAGATAGCCTTGCAAGACAAGTCAGCAACGCCGAGCAAATTTTAGTTATGTTTATTATTACGCACAATCTTCCATTTTTGCTGATGGATTATTTACCAAATTTATTAATGGCATGTTGTCCAGATTCCAACATAGCTAAAGCTTTGAAGTGTGGACGAACAAAATCCTCTCAGATAGCTGAAATACTGGATAACAGGGCAAAATACCGTATAATATATGCAATGCGAAAGTCGAAGTATTCTCTAATCGTTGATAAGACAACGGACTTGACAACAAAAAAATTTTTCGTTTTAGTAGTACGCTATTTCGATACGATGTCTCGAAAAATTAATGATAGATTTTTAACTTTACTAGAATTGGTACATCCAGATTCTGAATCCATTTACAATAGCATTAAGGCTTTTTTCTATGTTAATAAAATCCCATTAACCAATCTTATTAGACTGGGAACGGATGCTGCGAGTACAATGGCTGGTGGATTAAATGGCTTAAAAGCTAAGCTTGCGAAAGACACACATTTTTTTATTTGAAATGTAGTTGTCATTCATTGCACTTGTGCTCCAGTTATGCATGCAAAACACTACCCATGAAGATTGAAACTTTATGTCGGAATATTTATAAGTTTTTCTCATACAGTCCTAAAAGAATTTGTGAACTCAGAGAATTTCCAGACTATTGTAATGTACCACCACACAAAATTTTAGGACTAAATGGCTAGCATTGGAAAATGTAATTAATAGAATGCTGGAGCAATGGGAGGCATTAAAATTATACCTTTTGTCGTCTGTGCTAGAAGTTAACGGAATAAAGACGATGGATTTAGCAAATTTAACGGATAATCCACAAGGTAAAGTATTTTATTATTTTTTGTCTTACATTCTTTAAAATTATCAATAATTTGAACAAGGAATTCCAGTCGGAGAAAGTTCGACTTCCGTTTTTGGTCTATATCTATCTCGATTCGTTTTGCCTGTTACAAACAACCGTTATGTGAACAAAGTTATAATACCCTTGTGCACAAGTGCGCTGTGGTACAAAAATTTACGTTCCGCAAAGCTTGATAAATTATTAAAGGCGTTTCCATTCAAACCGTTTTTTTAAATACTGACCTGATCCCAGAAAACACCTAAGTTTAATTCGTCCTTGATATAATTTTTAGAGAGCTTTAAAAGCTTCCACTCGGTTACCGCTGATTCCTCATCAGATTCTAGTAAATAAGAAAAACGGTTTATAAGTTGCAAAATTGTGCTATCTTTTATATCTTGTCTACTGAAATCGAACCGCGTTTGCAACTGCCTTAATACTTCAATATAAAAGTTACGATTGGCTTCTTTTACTTTGAGTCTGTCTATCTACGAAAAGTTGTTGCTTTGCAAGTAACTTTCACCTTTAACTTACATCCTTTGTTGGTAAAAATTTACTTTTGTCATATATTTCTATATATGTTAAATTTTGAATATTTTCTATATATTCGTTATTCATATAATTACATGCAATGACTTTGAAATTGATTTCGATTTG
>NW_016160149.1:43674-62882 GCF_001687245.7 Rhagoletis zephyria | reverse complement strand
TCAAAAATTTATAACATTTTAATTTTCCGTATACAAGTTATTGTAAATATCAATTTTTAGGGAACAATCTTCAGTAATTACAAAAATATCGTAGTTTTCGTACTTCTGAAAATTACCGTTATATGGGAGGTAGGCGTGGTTATTGTCCGATTTTGCCCATTTTTAATACTATTCGTCCTACGCCCGAAAGAAGTGCACGTACCAAGTTTCGTTAAGATATCTCAATTTTGACACGAGTTATCGTGTCCACAGGCGGACGGACGGACTGACAGTCACCGCTTAGTCGATTTCTTTTTTCATTCTGATCATTTTGTATACATTTGTCTATATCAAAATGGGCGTAGCCACGCCCACTTATGGTTACATGTGTATATCTTGGTAACCGCAGCACCAATTTCTTCCACAGTTGGCACAGTTGTTAGCCTTGCTACAGCATACCAAATGACCGAAAATTTTTAAAATCGGACAATAAACACGCGCACATCCCGTATAACGGTAATTTGTAGAAATACGAAATCTTCGATAAATCAGTAAATATTAAAGATAATTTATTCAAAAAATGATGCTTGCAACAACCCTTTACCAAGAAATACGTTTGTGATTAAATTTTGGAAAATGGGCGTGGTCCCGCCCACTTATGATCACATATATGTATCTCGGTAACCATTCTACCAATTTGTATCAAACTCGGTATAGTTATTGTGCTTGCCACATAAAAGCAAAACGTTGAAAATTATTGAAATCGGACTAAAATTGAGGCCGCTTTTCATATAACGGTAAATTTCAGAAATGCTTCAAACTTCAATAGTAGTAGTAGTAGCAATTCTTTATTTGTATATTATCATCTATCAAAGATTTTAATAACTAAATACATTAGCAGTTCCTTTGAATGGTTTACAATTAAAGAACATACGACTTTAACTTTTCTTAAGTTGTCAGTCGGATTATTTTAATTTACCTATAACTTAATAATACATGTGGAAAGGACTACTTAGCATAGTAGTATATTTTACATACATCCTCAATTATAATTATAATCGTTAACTAATTCACTTCTGTATTTTAAGGTGTACACAATATAATTTACAATATTTTTCAAATCAATTGCTTTTAGGTTTAGCACATTTGCAATTTCTTCATTACTTAGTGTAGTTTTACCAAAATAATAGCATCTAAATTCGCTAAGTATCGGGCATGTGCCTAGAAAATGCTGGACGTTTTCAATTTCATTTACATTGCACAAAGAACATAGTTTTGATGCATTTGCCTGGAATCTATTTCCATTTAAATTTAAGAGATCACTCCTAGCTCTTAACAGCCACATTATCTTATTTTGATCAATTCCCCCTACCATATACAACCTTCCTACGTTCCAATCTAAGTTTCTATAGAATCTGTTTGTATTTTCACCGCTAAATTTCCAACCTTCAATTTCTTTTCTCTTAATAGCGTCTAACAAAAGCTTTCGTTTTCTGTTCCAATCATCACTACTGAAATTTTCCAAGGTCCACTGAATGCCATGTTCGTTGCCTAAAGCGTTTAAGTCCTTGAACCAAGCCAGTTGGGATTGTAATAATTTTTTCGAGAGAATATGTGGTAAGCGTTTTTCCTTATATACGAACAAGGTGCAAATCTAACGTGAAAATGTGCCCAGTTTCCGCTGCGGTTTCTAACATAATAACATAGGTCGGTATGAAGGTAGGCAATCTCAATACCTTTTTCATAAAATATAGCTGGAGCTTATCTACTTCTTAAAATATGACGAACCCCATACTTGGGAACCATATGCCTGTATTGACCTAGCCACTGCTAGAAAAAGTTTCCATTTCGACTCAAGTGATATATATTTTTTTGCCAAAAAGTTATTCCAGGTTGTACATATGCTATGGAAGACAAATTTCTTTTTTCAACATGTTTTGTAAACGACATCTTTATCGTTAACAAGACTCCTAGATAAGAGAACTCTGAGCTAATTTTTATGGAGTGATCTTTATAAAACCATTTTTCCTCCTTCCCCACCTTGCCTCCTTTTCTGAAAATCATCATTTCTGATTTCCCCATATTAACTTCTACATTCCAAAGCCCACAATACTCTTCCAATTTTTTTATCATATTCTTCATTACTTGGATATCATCAGCTAATATGACTATATCATCTGCATACATCAACAGGCGTATATTGTATCCTCGTAATGTAGTACCTCCACCCAACGCCTCATGCTAATCATTCAGAAACAAAGCAAAAAGCAGCGGTGACATCAGACACCCTTGTTTAACTCCTGAAACAGTTTCAAAATCTTCGGAAAGCTCGTTTCCAGTCCACACCGCCGATGTTGTTGAGCTATAAATACTTTCAATGAATTTTACAAACTTATAAGAAACTCCCAGATGATATAATTTGTAAACCAACGCCTTCCGAGGGACTTTATCAAATGTTGCTTCTACGTCTTCTTGCGTCTACGAAAAAAGCATAAGTTTTCTTGTTTCTATGAAAATTTAGATGCACGATTGCCGCTAAGTTGTATATATTGTCTGCCGTAGAGTACTGATTTCTAAAACCAGCCTGAAACTCATTTAGAATTTCATGCTTTTTCACCCAGTCGTATAATCTATCCGTATATAATACTTTTAGAGAAGCTTTCATTTATCTTACCATCCCTATATAAGTTACTAAATACCTCCGCAAGTTTTTCAATAAACTTATCTGGAGCGTGTTTGAAGAATTCGTTTGGGATAAATAATAATAATAATAATCGCGCAATGTTTAATTAAAAGTTTTCATTCTTTATCGAAGTATTTATTTTTATGGGAAAAGCGGCGCAGGCGAAAATTTTTAATAAAAAATCGCGCGATTTTTTATTAAAAATTTTCATTATTTATAAATATATTAAACGAAAGAAGATACCGAAAAGCANACGAGCAATTGTTTTCGGTGGCACTTGCCGTGAAAATTATAACATTTATTATTAATTAAATATGGCTGCAAAACAAATAATGTTGAAAAAAGATGCATTATTTACAAAAAGTTAAAGAAAATAACCGTAGCATCGAATTGTTTTATTCACGATTACTGGGCCTTTATCTTCAAGCACAGTTTCACACTGTTCTCGATTCAGTCTGAACCTTTCCACAAATTCTGCGTCTCTCAAGAAGAACGTATTCATTCTCTCTCGATACTGATACACTGTAGGAACGTTTTCGTTCTTACTTTCGGAATCAATTGACCACATATTGACATAAAAATAGTATGCTAACGGCAAAATACTTCACTAAACTGGATCTACTCACCGTTCGAGATAGGTAGAAAATTGTTTACAGTTGTAGAAATATCCGTAACACAACTGTACAAGTGTGTTTGTTGTGTTACGGAAATAGACTACAGTTGTACAAAAAGTTCCGTAATTACAAGTACGGCACTTGTAACTACAAGATGCAGTTACAAAATAACTACACCTGGTTAATTTATTTGAACACTTGTAGGATTTGTAGCGCTTGTGTTACAGGTCCCAGGTCCTACGAAGTGGTAGTTCGCACCCTTTAACCAATCAGCCACTGATGTTCATAAAATTAAGTTCAGAAAACTGCCGGAAAAAATTAGACAAAGACCTTAAATTATTATTCAATTGACATTTCATTTCCTAAAATATTTCAGTTTCTCTACTTATATATACTTATAAAATAATTAAATATTTTATGAACTCATTTTGTAGACTACTATTCTTATAGTACAACATACAATTCACAACTAACTATAGATCAACAGTTTCCACTACGAAGTTTTTGCGGTGGAAGACTACTTGCTCTTCAGTATGGCCCAAGTAAACCATTATAAAACTGTTTATGTTATCCGGCTGCACACACTAGTATTTTCTGACCGTCGGCTTTTTTAGAGGTGGGAAACTATCGATAGTCACACCATCGATCGTTTCGCAATTTCTGGAAAGACTATCGATAGCATCGCGATAGTATCGTTATTGTCAGACTATCAATCGTTTAGCTATTTTCCGGAAAACTATCCATATTATCGCGTTATTATGGTTAAAAAAGTTAATAAATAAAGCGTTGATGATAATTAGTTTTCAAAGATTTTAAAAGAATTTTACTCAGCTGACTGTGTGAAAACCAAGAAGCGGTAGCTCAATTAAAAGGTTAATTGACAAAATTAAATTTCCGCCTGAACTCAATATAATCGACAAACTTTATGTACGTTTATGAATAGTTGTCGATAAAATCAAAATTTCTTGTTTTTAAATGGAAGTTTTCGATGCCTGTTTGTTTACACGTTAAGCGTAGATGTATATGCGTGTAAAAACACAGGTTAGAAATATATGTACAGTCACTCACAGAAGTATTCGTTTGGTAATATTTTCCATTACAAACCTTTTTCGTTAATTTTTATTTAAAATATAGATCATTCTACAAAAAAACCCCAAACTAAATGTGCTCAAAGCCTTGCAACGCCCTGTCACGATGCATAGAGGAATGCCTAAAATTGCACAAAATTATTATTTTTACAAAACGAATTTTTTCAGGGAAATTACCTGCGCTTCGAATATTCCATAGAAAGGATAGTAACGGAATTAAATATGTAAAGTAACTATCGATAGTTTGTTAAAACCATCGATAGTGTTGGAAAATTAAAACTATCGATAGTATCTTCGATAGTTTTGCACCTCTAGGCGTTTTATGGACGCGAGAGAAAAGGGGGTAGACCGAGAAAATTGCGGTATTACATATGTATGTAGCTTGAAGCTGTTTTCTTCGTCTGAAATGCCTGGTGTATTTTTGTACGTTGTGCTTTTTACACAGTCTCGAAAAGGCTAGTGTGCACAGGCTAAATGTGTGTAAAGTTACTTGGCAAAGCCCTGTATGCAGCTCTCAAGAAAACGGTCAAGAAAAAATTGCCATTATTTCGCGTGTGTGTCCAAGGAATTTTGACATTTTTGATACTTCACAGCCTGTTGCCTCACTCTTTCCTCAAGAAATAATGGAACGGGCATATATTTCTGTTGCAAACCTGGGTTGCCTTGTGCTCTTTTTCACAAAAAACTTTAGAAAACCGTAGTAGAAAGCGTAGTAAATTTCTTAAGAACTGCGTACTGCCTTAAGGAAATTTGACTCAAGAAAATTTCTTAGCCATTTCTTGTACGTCATTTTATATGGAGTTTTTGCTTTTCTTGAGAGCTGCATACAGGCCTTAACCCTTGACGACGAGGCATGCTCACGGTTGCCACTTTGGTAATTAGTTACCAAAATTGGTAACTTTTTCCCCGTTGGTAACTTTTCAGAGAAGAGAGTTAAATTTCTGCTGTGCAAGAAAATCGCTTATCAATTATTTGCAGACAAAGAAAATGCAAAATATTTTGGAATACTCACTGCAAAATTCATTCATTGTGAATATGCATAGGTAAACGAAGAAGAACATATTTGCAGATTCGATTGCGTTGTTTCGATACACGTACATACGCATCGGAACTCCCATCACTATTAGCGCGCGTCTTTTTTCAACTGTAGACAAATCTGGCTGACAAATATGTAAATTTTGCTAATAAATATGTACATTTATTTATATTACGCTTTTCTTAGATTCATTATAAGAAAGTGGAAAGCACAAGAGGATAACATTTAGGAGCAGGATTTTGATGAAAAAGATGAAACGGATTTTTATTAAAAATTTTCATTATTTATATATATATTAAACGAAAGAAGATACCGAAAAGCATTGAACAGTGCACACACCTTATAAGGAAAAGTGAATTATTACGAAATACTAATACAGTGGCAGCACTATAGCTATTTTGGAATCTCGCGTTTCAGTTCTCAAAGATTGTCAACTTCTTTTTAATAACAAAATAATCTATCTTAGGTTGATAAAACTATGTGTTTGTTTAATAAATAAGTTAAATTATATATTTTAATAGTGTTTAAAAAGTGAGAACAGGTGATTTAGTGAATCTTTGTCGGTGTAATTGTAATAGAAAACAACGAAATTTAACAAAAGTTTTTTGTTCATAACTTTTGAATGGTTAATAATATTAGCCTTCCCCCTCCGGATTGTTAATAGGGGGACCGAAACGCGTCGTTTGGTACCCCTCTCGACTTTTCCGGACCTTTTTTAGGGGCTGTTACCCTACACTAGAGAATTACCTTTATTATGACTTGATTAAAATGAATTGATGCTTTGTATTAATGCTTCTTGGAACTCAATTATATACGTATAAACATATACATACATAAAATACATATGTACCTCGGAATTGAGACCGTTTCATCTTTTTCATCAAAATCCTGCTCCTAAATGTTATCCTCTTGTGCTTTCCTCTTTCTTATAATGAATCTAAGAAAAGCGTAATATAAATAAATGTACATATTTATTAGCAAAATTTACATATTTCTCAGCCAAATTTGTCTACAGTTGAAAAAAGACGCGCGCTAATAGTGATGGGAGTTCCGATGCGTATGTACGTGTATCGAAACAACACAATCGAATCTGCAAATATTTTCTTCTTCATTTACCTATGCATATTCACAATGAATGAATTTTGCAGTGAGTATTCCAAAATATTTTGCATTTTCTTTGTCTGCAAATAATTGATAAGCGATTTTCTTGCACAGCAGAAATATAACTCTCTTCTCTGAAAAGTTACCAACGGGGAAAAAGTTACCAATTTTGGTAACTAATTACCAAAGTGGCAACCGTGAGCATGCCTCGTCGTCAAGGTTAAAGGCCTGTATGCAGCTCTCAAGAAAAGCAAAAACTCCATATAAAATGACGTACAAGAAATGGCTAAGAAATTTTCTTGAGTCAAATTTCCTTAAGGCAGTACGCAGTTCTTAAGAAATTTACTACGCTTTCTACTACGGTTTTCTAAAGTTTTTTGTGAAAAAGAGCACAAGGCAACCCAGGTTTGCAACAGAAATATATGCCCGTTCCATTATTTCTTGAGGAAAGAGTGAGGCAACAGGCTGTGAAGTATCCAAAATGTCAAAATTCCTTGGACACACACGCGAAATAATGGCAATTTTTTCTTTACCGTTTTCTTGAGAGCTGCATACAGGGCTTTGCCAAGTAACTTTACACATGTGAATATTTAGCCTGTGCACACTAGCCTTTTCGAGACTGTGTAAAAAGCACAACGTACAAAAATACACCAGGCATTTCAGACGAAGAAAACAGCTTCAAGCTACATACATATGTAATACCGCAATTTTCTCGGTCTACCCCCTTTTCTCTCGCGTCCATAAAACGCCTAGAGGTGCAAAACTATCGAAGATACTATCGATAGTTTTAATTTTCCAACACTATCGATGGTTTTAACAAACTATCGATAGTTACTTTACATATTTAATTCCGTTACTATCCTTTCTATGGAATATCCGAAGCGCAGGTAATTTCCCTGAAAAAATTCGATTTGTAAAAATAATAAATTTTGTGCAATTTTAGGCATTCCTCTATGCATCGTGACAGGGCGTTGCAAGGATTTGAGCACATTTAGTTTAGGGTTTTTTTTTGTAGAATGATCTATATTTTAAATAAAAATTAACGAAAAAGGTTTGTAATGGAAAACATTACGAAACGAATACTTCTGTGAGTGACTGTACATATATTTCTACCCTGTGTTTTTACACGCATATACATCTACGCTTAACGTGTAAACAAACAGGCATCGAAAACTTCCATTTAAAAACAAGAAATTTTGATTTTATCGACAACTATTCATAAACGTACATAAAGTTTGTCGATTATATTGAGTTCAGGCGGAAATTTAATTTTGTCAATTAACCTTTTAATTGAGCTACCGCTTCTTGGTTTTCACACAGTCAGCTGAGTAAAATTCTTTTAAAATCTTTGAAAACTAATTATCATCAACGCTTTATTTATTAACTTTTTTAACCATAATAACGCGATAATATGGATAGTTTTCCGGAAAATAGCTAAACGATTGATAATCTGACAATAACGATACTATCGCGATGCTATCGATAGTCTTTCCAGAATTTGCGAAACGATCGATGGTGTGACTATCGATAGTTTCCCACCTTTAAAAAAGCCGACGGTCAGAAAATACTAGTGTGTGCAGCCGGATAACATAAACAGTTTTATAATGGTTTACTTGGGCCATACTGAAGAGCAAATAGTCTTCCACCGCAAAAACCGGCGGAGCTTCGTAGTGGAAACTGTTGATCTATAGTTAGTTGTGAATTGTATGTTGTACTATAAGAATAGTAGTCTACAAAATGAGTTCATAAAATATTTAATTATTTTATAAAACACCTTAAGTAGAGCCCTCAGAGAAATGTTATACGAAACTGAAATATTTTAGGAAATGAAATGTCAATTGAATAACAATTTAAGGTCTTTGTCTAATTTTTTCCGGCAGTTTTCTGAACTTAATTTTATGAACATCAGTGGCTGATTGGTTAAAGGTGCGTACTACCACTTCGTAGGACCTGGGACCTGTAACACAAGCGCTACAAATCCTACAAGTGTTCAAATAAATTAACCAGGTGTAGTTATTTTGTAACTGCATCTTGTAGTTACAAGTGCCGTACTTGTAATTACGGAACTTTTTGTACAATTGTAGTCTATTTCCGTAACACAACAAACACACTTGTACAGTTGTGTTACGGATATTTCTACAACTGTAAACAATTTTCTACCTATCTCGAACGGTGAGTAGATCCAGTTTAGTGAAGTATTTTGCCGTTAGCATACTATTTTTATATCAATATGTGGTCAATTGATTCCGAAAGTAAGAACGAAAACGTTCCTACAGTGTATCGGTATCGAGAGAGAATGAATACGTTCTTCTTGAGAGACGCAGAATTTGTGGAAATGTTCAGACTGAATCGAGAACAGTGTGAAACTGTGCTTGAAGATAAAGGCCCAGTAATCGTGAATAAAACAATTCGATGCTACGGTTATTTTCTTTAACTTTTTGTAAATAATGCATCTTTTTTCAACATTATTTGTTTTGCAGCCATATTTAATTAATAATAAATGTTATAATTTTCACGGCAAGTGCCACCGAAAACAATTGCTCGTAATAGAGCTCTTGTTAATAGGGACACGAATTTCGATACGATACTATATCGATATTTTTTCCATTCGATACCATATTTTTTAATCGATATTTTTCAAACGATATTTTTTGGAATTGAGTACCATAACCCTTGTATCGTATCGAATCGCAAAGGCGCATTGCAAAGTTAATGTATCTGACGTCACGTTACAAGACATTACGTTGCTAAAATCTCCATTGTAACTTTTTTGTTAATATTGTTTTTAAATTAATTTCTAACGCAAATATAATATGAATTTTATGTGGAATATATTTTTTATTTTGACTTCAACGCACCCTAGCGGTTCAATTTATTGCAAATCTATGTCGTACTATTACCGCTGGAAAAGCCCATATGTCTATACTTTGGAATTGATATGTAAAGCAATATGGTTATATTTTGGGCTTTACAGAGTCCAATATTCAGATTAAATTTTTTGAATTTGGTATTGATATTGGGAATATCGGGTATTCTTATCCCGTTAATAATGGGTACCCGATATTTTTTCAGCGATACTTTAAATGAGTACTATATCGATACTTGCGGTTCGATATCGTGTCCCTACTTGTTAATCGATTGGTCGGTTAGCAAAAGCTGTTTCAAAAAATTACCGACTTCACTTAATCGACTAACCGTTTCGTTTCTCCTTTTTCAACTTAACGCTCACAAACTACTAGTCGAAACTCCGTTCATTTTCGATTTATCGACTAGTTGTTTTCTTTGAGTAAACATTTATTTTTTATTTTTTTAATACTTATGCTTATTGACAAAACCCAACCGGGCTAATACAAATAGTTTTATGATGAAAAACTGTCACTATTCGAATAATTTCGGTTAGTCGGTTTTACAGACTACTCGATAGGTAGCGGATAGTCTATTTTTAAAAAGAGATCTAGCTTGTAAATAACTAAATCAAGGCTATTCAAAATTTGTATATTAAAGTGAAAATCGAGATGCATCTACAAATGCTTGTAGAAACTACAAGGTGGCGCAAAAGTAACCTTGCGATGTTTTTTGGCTGTAATTTAAAAAAAAAAAGAAAAACTTTGATTCTTCTTGTGGATTATTTTTATTTGGTCTTTTAATTTTTTTTACATCAAGTCGAGAATATGATGTCATGTAAATGGCCGGCGCCACAGTTGATTGCCATTTGAGCCCTTTTTATGGCATTTTCCATCACTTTGGCCAAAACTTCCGGCGATAGGTCCTCACATTCTTGACGGATATTGTCTTTAAGAGCTGCAAGAGTCTGAGGCTTGTTGACATAAACCCGCGACTTCAAAAAGCCCCACAAAAAGAAGTCTGGAGCGGTCAAATCAGGCGATCTTGCTGGCCAGTGCAAATCGCCAAAACGGGAGATTAGGCGCCCGGGAAATGCATCCTTCAGCATATCGGTTGTGGCACGTGCAGTGTGTGCCGTTGCACCGTCCTGTTGGAACCACATGTTTTCCAATCCCAATTCATCAAGTTGCGGCAAAAAGAACTCGTTGATCATTGCTCTGTAGCGCTCACCATTCACAGTAACCGTTTGGCCCGCGACGTCTTCGAAGAAAAAAGGTCCGATGACTCCTCCAGCGAAAACAGCACACCATACATTGACTTTGAGCGGGTGTAATGGCTCTTCGTGGGTTACACGCAGATTTTCAGTGCCCCAGAAGCGAAATTTTGCTTATTTACGTACCCGCTAAGATGGAAATGGGCTCATCACTCATGATTATTTTTGATGAAAAATCATCTTCCTCTTGGTGGTGATTAAGGATGGCTTGAGCGTATGTTAGACGCGATTGGTGGTCAGCAGCTAACAGCTGATGCACCGTCTGGACTTTGTACGGAAACATCTTCAAATCTTGTACCAAAATTCGCTGTAAAGACCGTCGACTGGTACCCATTTGCGTGGCACGTCGTCTGGTCGATGTCGACGGCGCTTCCATGACATCCTCGGCTACAGCAGCAATATTCTCTGCAGAACGGCTACTCCGGGGTCTGCCACGCCTGGCAGCATCTCGTGTTGTGCCAGTCTCTTCGAGGCGAGCGGCTAAACGTCGCAGTGTTTCACCAGTTGGCGTTGGACGGCCAGGAAATCTGCGACGAAATTCACGTTGTGCCAAAGTCACCGACCGATTATTGGTCAAATAAATAGTCAGCAATATTCCGCGTTCTGGAGCAGTGTAGCGTAACATTGTTTATTTACGTGTATTTCGCATGTGTTTACTACACAAATGTCAAAACAGAACTGACATTAGGGGCCAATCGCAAAATTTATAGCATTTTCTGATGGGAGGATTACTTCAGCGCCACCTTTTACATTTACAAGTGTAGAATATTTCGCTGATAGCTACAAGTGTATAAAATAATATTGTGTTACAAGAAATTCTAGAACTTGTAGCTACAAGCGATTCACTAATAACTTGTAGACTTGTTACAATTGTAAAATTTGTATTACAGGCCCCTGGTTCGATCAGAGGCCAGGGCAACATCTAAATTAGAAAACGTTTTTTTCTAACAGCGGTCGCTTTCGGCTGGAAAAGGTATACGCCAAGTGTGTTTCTGCCATGAAAAGGCTTTTAATAAGAAAACGAAAATTTTAGTTTTTTGCCTTTCGAACTTGTTTTTTTTTCTCATTAAAAATTCATAACAAATGTGGCGCTACAGCCAGATTTCTATCCAAAGACACTTATCAAACCAATTTGTGTATTAAAGTCTAAAATATTGTACTTGGAGAGTTTGACAATGCAAAATTTTTTAGAATTGAGCAAATTTATACAAAACCCTCAGTAAATCAGAAAGACTTATAGAAGTTCGAAGTTAATGCTAGTAATATGCAGAAACATTAAAGACAATTAAAAACGAATTTTCTGGGAAAATTTACTTGATGGAATTTTTTATAAATTTTTTTTTCGTAGCTTAGTATTAATATCTACCAAAATTTCTAATTAGTTTTTTAAGGGCGATACCATCGTAGGCCTGTGTTATCTACTGAAGTCTGGAATGGAATGAAAAGGCTTTTAATAACAAAACGAAAATTTTAACTTTTTGCCTTTCGAACTTGTTTTTTTTCTCATTAAAATTCATAAAAAATGTGGCGCTACAGCCAGATTTCTATCCAAAGACACTTATGAAACCAATTTGTGTATTAAAGTCTAAAATATTGTACTTTGAGAGTTTGACAATGGAAAATTTTTTAGAATTGAGCAAATTTATACAAAACCCTCAGTAAATCAGAAAGACTTATGGAAGTTCGAAGTTAATGCTAGTAATATGCAGAAACATTATAGAAAATTAAAAACGAATTTTCTGGGAAAATTTACTTGATGGAATTTTTTATAAATTTTTTTTTCGTAGCTTAGTATTAATATCTACCAAAATTTCTAATTAGTTTTTTAAGGGAGATACCATCGTAGGCCTGTGTTATCTACTGAAGTCTGGAATGGTATGGATAAAGAGTAATCATGATCATGGGCGTAGCCAGGTAGGGGCAGGGCCCCCCCCCCCAAACTTCCAAATTTTTGCCTAGATATTCAAAAATAGTACCACGAAATGCTTGCTTGATAATTTCGGCCC
This sequence comes from Rhagoletis zephyria, assembly GCF_001687245.7. Classification (NCBI taxonomy): domain Eukaryota; kingdom Metazoa; phylum Arthropoda; class Insecta; order Diptera; family Tephritidae; genus Rhagoletis; species Rhagoletis zephyria. The sequence continues at coordinate 50,258 of NW_016160149.1, read as the reverse complement.
CCCTAACTTTCAAGGTTTTTCCTATATATATACTGTTTAACAAATTATAGTCCCAACGCTAACAAAATAATTAGTAAATTGATTTAAAAAGTGGATATGTGGATCATCCGGTTCTGTATCAAGTTATTCTCTCTAACTTCAAAGCACTTCCATTTAAAAATTGTAAAAACCTGGCTGCAGTCGACAATGAGCAAAAATAGTTCAATTGTTTATTACTTTGTCTTTAGGTTTGTATCTTTTCTAAGCGTACAACGAAAGTTTTGTATCACAGATTATTGAGATTATTGATAAAACTATTGACCGGTTGTGTGGACAGCCAAGACGTTTACTTCTTAAGTGTGACAAAACAAAATCAAGTAATACATATATTTAGCATAAATGAATATACCAGCATAAAAAATCTGCATACTCAAAATGTTCAATACGTCCTCATATTTATACATACCTATGTATATAATTTAGAGAAGATATTTCGCTGCAAAGCAATGATTATAAATTGTTAGTTTACCTTTCAAGATTGCGGAGGAATATTACAGAGTATACGGAAAAAAGTTTATTTTTTTACATTTTTTATTTTGAATAACGTCTGGCCCGGCTATTTGGTTTACTATAAAGGTATAGGTAGTATACAGGTATGTAGAGCTATGAATTTAAAAAATACATCAGGGTTTAGTTGAGATGTTCGCTTTTGACCACTATGTTTTGTAGATTTCCCAGTACTGCAAAGCTTTTGCCTGCCATTCAACTGGGAGTGGCCCGTGTGCGCTGGGTTTGGGTCCCGCCACGTTAAAACCCTGCCCAATGAAAAAAACCACATGCCTCGGGTGATACCCCCTTCTATTGATGACGATCACGGCAAACATAGGAGGGACTATGATTTTAGGGTATGTACTTGGAATATCCGAACCCTTAATCGGGATGGTTGATGTCCTAGGGAAAAATAAAGGCTGGCATCACCGCCATCCACGAAATGCGATGGATGGGCGAGGAAGGTAAGCGTGGAGCCTTGCGACGTCTACTACAGTTGCCACGTAAAGGAGTGCAATTCGGTGTTGGATTTGTGATGGGAGAGACCGGCGTTCACTCTAGTGGACGAAAGTCTAGCCACAATCCGCATCAAACCGAGATTCTTCAACATCTCATTCATATGTGCCAATGCCCCGATGGAAGAGAAGGACGAGGCATCCTGAGGGTGATCGGCTTCGCCGGGGCCCGAAACTTGGCAGTATGTATTACTGGGTTCTAGCATAAAGAGATCCATCAAGCTACATGGATGTCTCCACATCGAAAACCCGGAAACCAAATCGAGCATGTTGTGATAGACCGAAGGCATGCTTCCATGTTTTAGATGTACATACGTACACTCCGAGGGGCAAACATCGACTCGCACTACTATATTGACGCATCCAATATACGACCCAACCTCGGAGCAGCAAAAAAAGGGCCCCCAACAATGCAAGGAAAGTTCAACGTCGAAAAGGTGCAATCAAAACAGACAGCCAATGAATTCGGCGCTCGACCCTCACAGCTGCTGTGAGAGAGCACTCTTCAACAAACCAACTTGCGCGATCAGTGGAACCACATTTCCCGCTCATAACTGGTACGATGAGGAGTGTGAGAAAATGCTTGAAATGCTGGCCGACAGAAAAAACACCCGAAATTTTTAGCAGAGAGTTGAGCGACTTACGGAAGGTCTCAAGGCTCTCATATTATGGAGGGAAGACTTTTCGACCCTTTTGAATGGCAGAAGCACTGAAAGAAGTGGAGAAGACGAACCCGAGGTCCCAGTCGATGACGATGGAGTCAATATCCCAGCGCCTGACTATAACGAAAAGTGCCAAAGCTGCTTGAGCTGACGGCCTGTCAGCTGAGCTATTTATTTACGATGGCAAGGAGGTAATAAGGTGCATGCCCGACGACTGGAATTCAAGTGCGCTCTGCCCAATCCACAAGACCCCGCCATGCGTGCCAACTACCGCGGGATCAGCCTTCTAAGCATAGGTTGCAAGGTCTTATCGAATGTATTGTCTACCATAGACCAGGTATTCACAATACGCCAAATCTTGGAAAAGACCCGCGAGAAAAGGATCGGCACTCACCACCTATTTGTTGACTTTAAAGCCGCTTTCGACAGCACTAAAAGGAGTTTCCTATATGTAGCTATGTCTGAATTTGGCTTCCCCTCAAAACTCATACGGCTGTGAAAAATTACGTTGAGCAATACCACCAGCTCTGCTCTATTGCCTTCGGCACCAGACGGGGTTTCTGACAGGGCGACTCTCTTTCATGTGACTTCTTTAATCTGATGTTGGAGAAGATAATAAGATCTGCAGAACTGAACTGCTTAGGAACAATTTACTACAAGAGCGTATAATTGCTGGCTTATGCCGATAAAACTGACATCATCGGTAAGAAAAACCGCGAAGTGTGTCCTGGCTTTTCCAAGTTGGGCAAGGAAGCAANAACAAAAACCGCGAAGTCTGTTCTGCCTTTTCCAAGTTGGATAGGGAAGCAAAGCGCATGGGTCTGGTGGTAAACGAGAACAAGACGAAGTATCTCCTTTCATCAAACAAACAGTCAGAACTTTCGTGCCTTGGCACCCACGTCACTGTTGACAGTTACAATTTCGAGAAAGTAGAGAATTTCGTTTACTTGGGAACCAGCATTAACACCGATAATAATGTCAGCATAAAAATCCAACGCAGAATCGCTCTTGCCAACAAGTACTACTTTGGACTGAGTAGGCAATTCAGGAGTAAAGTCCTCTCTCGACGTACGAAAACCACACTATAAGTTACTCATCATGCCCGTGCTGGTATATTGCGAATTAAAATACAGCGGCTCAACTGGCTTGACCATGTCGTTCGAATGGACACCGACGCCCCAGCTCTGAAAGTATTCTGGCTTCACTTGGCATTTCCAATTGGCGTCAGTTGGCCGAAATCGCTTTAGCGGTTATAGAGCCAAATAAGAAGAAGAAGAAGAGAATAGATCTATAACTTTATCAGTCACATAGTGTTATAACGACGAAATCCTTGACGGTGGTACCAGGAGGGGAACGGTACATGACGGGAGGAAGTTTTGTTTGGGTTAAAGTCTCACACTGACGAGGTTAGGCTTTCGATGCTTCCTCCTCGTAAAATAAACATGCTCAGTAAAAAGTTAACAATTAAAATCGACGAATAGTTTTATATCAACTTTTGTGAACTTCTGTTTATTTGTTTTTTGTACAACATATTTACCTCTATTGGTTACAATAATTTTAAGCTATAATAAGCAATTTTTTGGTAAGTAAGTTATTGGTTTTGATTTTTTTTTTGTAGGCCTCCCCCCCTAAATTTCGTTCTGGCTACGCGCATGATCACGATCTTCGTGAAGAATGAAGAATTAAGAATTAAAATTTATAGAAGTGTATAAATTTGCTTGTTGCTGATTCTGAATGAAGAAAACTTATAGAGATCTTAAATTTGTAGAGGAGTTGCACTAATCAGGAAATAGAAAAGAAAACAGGATAAAAAATAGTCATATAAAAATATATCTACACGCAGAGCCTCATAAACCTCTTTTAGAATACATGTTATTTATTAAGAGCATTATAAAACCCTTATAAGAGCACAGTCTACGAGTAGTCTTAAAAATCCTTTATGAAACCGATTGCTCTTCACACATAGACAAGAAATATATAACGGTAAGAATGACTCATATATGAGTATGCAGTATTACACACAGGCGATGCCTCTAGCCATTGAGGGTCTCACCTTTAAACTATCGCAGGTTTTTTTTTTCATCCAGAGTTCATCGGGCGCGAGGCACGAGGATGCACTCGAGCGCAAAGCTGCGGCCGGAAATTGTACTAGTGCAGGACGAGACGGAGCAGATCCATGCGAAGGTGCAGCGGCGCGTGAGGTTGTGGCCAGTAGCCGCGTAAAGGGGGGCCAATGTGAGATTATCCTTTGTGATACCACAATTCCATAAATTGGTCGAAAACTACGCTGTCATCGCCAAAACCACTCTCCGATCTACTCAGTAAAGCTTCGAAGTTTGTGCTCTTATTGCAGAAAGACTTCGAGGACCAAGAGCTTTACCAAATCCAGTATACGAGTCGGCAGAGGAAGCCGTCCGAGGAGAAGCTGCATTCGTACGAGCTCGAGGTCTTAGAAGTTGTAGAGGCTTTGAAGAAGTGGCGGGTCTACCTAATGGGAATCAAGTTCAATATCTTCACAGATTGGAATGCATTCATGATGACGATGAAGAAGCGAGATGTTCCCATGCGAGTATCCCGTTGGGCGATGTTTCTTCAGGATTTCGACTACGAGATCGAGCACCGATCGGCACAAAGATGCGTCACGTTGATGCCCTTAGTCGGGTCTCAGGCCTGATCTTGGAGGATTCACTACGCCACCGTCTGAAGCAGGCCCAGCAGAATGATGGCTGGATTCGAGCTATGCGCAATGTGTTGGATAGAGACAGTTTCGATGACTTTTATGTTAAGTACGACATCCTCTACAAACATCCCATCAAGGAGCTCGTAGTTGTGCCGTCGGCTATAGAGGAAGAAATTATCCGAGTATTACATAAGTAAGGCCACGTCTCAGCAAAGAAGACGCAAGACTCTGGGGAGCAGACCTACTTCATACCACAGCTGTACGCGAAGGTCATCAAGGTCGTCAGGAGTTGCATAGAGTATATCGTTACCGATTCCAAGGCCGGAAAGAAGGAAGGCTTCCTGAACCCCATCCCATAAATAAGGAATACAAGCCACTGTGAGTACCCTTCACATTGACCATATCGGACCAATGGAGCTGACTAGAAAAGCCTACAACCACATCTTAATCGTAATAGATGCCTTGTCCAAATTAGTCTGGCGCTACCCGACAAAGAACACCGGCGCAGAGGCTGTGGTTGACCGATTGCGGAAGCAGTCAGCACTCTTTGGGAATACCAGGTGAATAATTACGGGCATAGGCGCTGCCCTCACCTCCAACCTCTTCAAAGATTAATGCGTGAGTGAAGGGATCGAGCATCTTCTAATAGCGACGGTAGCGACGGTAGACCGCATACATCGCATAGTTGTACCGATGACAGCGAGGCTGAGTCACGAGACTCCCGGAAATTGGTACACAAAAGTTGATTGCGTCCAGCAGTTCATTAATAGCACTCCGGCGCGGCACCAAGGCCTCACCGTTCAATATATTGACAGGATTGGAGATGCGAATGAAGAGAATCCCACAGTTGCAGGAGCTACTGGAGAACGAGCTCATCGACGAATAAATTGTTGAAAGGGAGGAAGTGCGTCGTCAAGCGCGAGAAAACATTGCCGAGATGTAGCTGGAGAACCGCAAAACGTTCGACAAACACCTACAGGCTGAGTCCGAGTACGCCATCGACCAGCTAGTAGTCATCAAGCGAACGCAATATCGATCAGTAATGAAGCTGAAACCTAAATATCTGGGGCCGCACAAGATCCTGAAGAGAATGAGATGCGGGCGCTACACCGTCGAGGAGATTGGGGACCACGAAGGCCCAAACCGCACCAACATTAAGTCGCCGCATTCATGAAAAAATATAACCCGTCATCCGATGCAGAATGATCGCGCAGGAATGCGGAATGCGGGACTGGAACGACGGACTTCTGAAACGGACCTGACAGGAACACCATTGTGGACGAATGCAACCATGCGCACAAGACTACGAATGAACGATCGGACAGCACTGAACGCACCCCAAACTAGACTTCGACAAGATGAACGACAGGACAGAAATTCATTGTTAAACCAACCGCCTTCAAGCGTAGTTCGCATTTATATTTTAATGTGTGTGTAAAATAAACGCCAAAGACTTAAAATTACTTAAATAAAACTGTTTTACTACAAAGTGGTGTCGTGAAGTGGCATAAAATCCACTCCGTGAACGTGGAAGAACTGTTTTGCGAAAATTTTTGTGCGTGTGCATACGTGTGTATGTATGTTTCTTGTGTGTGCGTGCGCGATAGGCTTGCCGGTGCCGAAAATTAAAACTTAATAACCACAAGTTGATACCTACGATCATTAAATCTAAATTTATAAACGGAAAAAACCTATGCAAGAAAATATTTCGCAAAAATTATAGCTGGAAAAGTAACGGCGATTCGAGCTAACCACGCCACACAAACCGCTATTCGCGAAGTGACGCTAACAAACGGTTATGTTCGGTTGCGTGAAAATTTTCAACTCGGCCAAACCAACGAGTACATACATAGTGCGTTCTAAAATTGTACTTTAAATAAAAACCGGTGTTATAGTAAACCCCTGCAGATAACGTGCGTGTGCGACAGGTTTATACGGAATTCGACTGTGTGTGACTGTGGGGCGATTTAAGCCATAAAAATCTCCCTTTTCGGCGCGTATATAGCAAAACTGTACCACGCCATTCGCAGACCGTTAGGTCCGTTACCCAACATACAGTTACTATATTGCGCATTGCTCCGGGTACAGCCATCAAGCTGTAGAGGCAATCGAGGGTACCGCTAAGCCCGTTAAACAGTGAAGCGCGCGTGGGAGCGAAGTGTGCGTAGCAACAAAGCGCGCGCAGCAGCGAAGTGCGCG
>NW_016160149.1:15855-36901 GCF_001687245.7 Rhagoletis zephyria | reverse complement strand
GCAAAGAAAACGAAGCCTGTGACAAAGTGTATATTGGAACAACTAAGCGAGCTCTAGGTACCCGGCTAGCAGAACACGAAGCAGATATAAAAAAACGAAAAACAAACACAGCACTAGCACAACACATAGTAACGAGTGGACACACAGCTGATTTTAAAAACACTATAATAATAGACCAAGAGAAAAGGGAAAAGACTAGGTACACGCTGGAAAGTCTGAGAATAATGGAGAAAAGAGAAAAAACAATAAATAAAAAGGAAGATACCGATGACATTGCCGCGGCTTATATTTTATGTTTACAAAATTAATTTAAAAGTTTTCAGTCTTGACTAAACTACCACACAAGATGGTATTGGATATTTAGCAATTAAGATTTAGAAATGTTTAAGTGTTAATACTGTGAGTATTGTCTTGCATCGAGTTAGAATTGTTTGTTTACATATGTTATTGTCATCCAACTATATTTATATGTGAATACGTACATGTATGTATGTACTTGTTTGTGTTTCTCTGCTTTTAATGTTCTTTTTTTATATTTTGTATTTATTGCTGTAACTGACAAAAATAAACAAACGCGCCCCTGATGATGCTAATAAGTTTAGCGAAACGTTGGGCTGTAATAGTGGAATAAACTTGTTTTAATTGCACCAAAGATAATTAGATCGGACTAGCCTATCAAGAAAATTCCAAAAAACTTTTTAATATACCACGCTTTTATAAATGTACTAAAAAGTAGAAAATAATATTCCTCAGTCTCATAGAATTTGTTTTGATAACTTTTTATTCTGAAATTTTAGCAAAAGTCATTATAAACAATTTATGAGATTGAAAATGAAAAGCGTGGGGCGCATGTAATAGACTTGATTGATATGAAAAGTAATATATGTACATATGTATATGGGCAAATCTAAAAAATAGGTACACTTTCAAAAAAAAAAATTTAATTTTTAAATTTGTGAGCACACCTATGTTTTATATATCATTTTATTCGTAATCTCTTAATAAATCGATTAATATAAGTGTAATTCACTTTCAAGTGCTTCTAAAGTTAGACGAGGAATAAACTTGAAATAGAAAACAAAAGAATAAGCTGGGTTCAAATTACGTTGTTCAAATTGTAAATTTGAACAGAGATTTTGAAAGTTGAGCTCACTTAACTGGGATGTTCTAAATTCAATGGCATGCCCCGTTTTATCAGATTGGCTCCGGTTTTCGAGACGACGGTACTTGAAAATTTGATTAAATTTTAACTATTTTATAAATAACTCCCTCAGTTTTGAAGTTATTTTACTAAAATTTTGCACATAACGGTTTTTTAATATTACCTAAATTATTCCATAAATTTATCGGAATGGGTGCATTTTAACGTATAGCTCCCATACAACTGATTCCTCAGATACATATGTGTTTTGCGCNTATTTTACTAAAATTTTGCACATAACGGTTTTTTAATATTACCTAAATTATTCCATAAATTTATCGGAATGGGTGCATTTTAACGTATAGCTCCCATACAACTGATTCCTCAGATACATATGTGTTTTGCGCATAACTCTAACTTCATATCTGAATAATAAATTGTATGCGTGCTTTATGTTAAATTGAACCTATACTAAATTTTAACCTGTTTAATTGGAAGAGTTATTACGCAAAACAACGTCTCTGATCAATCAGTTGTATGGGAACTAGATGTTTTAGTGAACCGATTTCGATGATTTTATTTAATAGTTAAGGTAATTTTAAAAACCGGTTATGTGCAAAATTTTAGCAAAATATCTTCAAAACTCAGGGACTTTTTTTATAAAATAGTTAAAAAAAATTAAATGGAGCCAATAGGGTAAAACTGAGGGCACCATTGAATTTAGAAGGCTCCAATTAAGTAAGAGCAACTATCAGAACATTTATCGAAAAAAAGTCCCTTTGATACCACTCTCGAAGTATTCTGACTAAAAGAATGAGCATCATTAAAAGTAGTAAATCAGCATTTTTACACACTTCTAGAGACAAATTTTTTGAAGTATTTTACAGGTATAAGTAATTTTATAAGGACTAGCAGTTATAGATTTAGATTGATTCGACGTATTTTCCAAATGTGCCTTCAATTAAGGTGTTTTAGGAATAAAAATTACGCTCAGGATCGCAGAATATTTTATCTTTAAAAGTTAGTTTATTCTGAAAGCACACCTCTTGCTAAGGTATCAAATTATACGTAATTGTTTGTAGAATACAATACATACTTAAAAAGTCTTAAAATTAAATGCTTCAAAACCTATACGCGAAAAACCGAAAATTTTGAAAATTGTGAAATGTGGAGTTACAGACTTTGAGTTACTTGCCATTTCGTTATATTTTAATGCACACTTTTCTTACCTACTACATATGAAGTGTACGCATAAGTGCTAAATGCCCATTTAATTTCAAATCAGACTATGGTGTGCTTCAAAAGTTATGACATAATTAATTTTGCCCCTCTTAAAAATTACATAAAAAATTCTCTTGTTTTCATTACTTTTTTTAATTTAAACATCTATAATTCAAAAGTTATGCAGTAAATTGATCCAAATTTTTTTTGAGGCTTCAAGTATACAATCACGAGCAAAACTGTAACATGGTGTAACACTTTTTATATCAGCCGCCGTATACTCTTATTGGTACACCTGTACTTCCTCTCTCATAACGAATTGAAGTCAATCCAACAACAATAATAAAACCAGCAGACAAAAATGCAAATTAAGGCATAGTTACAGTTTTGCACTTACATATTTTTAATAACTTTTTGACAATTTTCACGAAAAAAAAGAATTGTTAACACAATGTTCAGTATATTTTTGCTTTTTGTAGTTCCTGAATGCCATTTGACATACCTTATTTGTATCTCTGTAAAAATTCTGGAGGTATAGCCTCCCATATATCCTTGGTTTTCTTTCATAGCTCATGTACCCCATTGGACGGACTTGGATACTTAGTAATCTGCGCTTTTAGTTGATTTCGCAAATTTTCGACGAGATTCATACCCGTGGATTGTGGAGGTCATTTCAAAATAGCAAACATATGCAGTATGTTTTGGGTGATTTTTCAGCAGAAACTCTCATTTTTCGACTACATCTTGTAAATTTAGTTGAAATATGAACAGATACTGTTCCTTACCAGTGTTGCCGCGAATCATTTTTAGTGGTAGCCAAATTCCTTTTAAAAAAGGGCTAAAAAAGGGCTAAAAAAAGTCATTGTGGCTAAAAATGGTAGCTAAAATATTTTGCTTACATATACATATCTATACACGGAAACATTTTCAATAAGTAATGGTATAGAAAACAATGAACTCTGTAAAAAAAGCTAATATTTTATCCAACCAAAAACCTTTTTGTGTGAAAGGGGAAATATACGACACCCGCTTGCGGGCTCCATCAAGTGATTATACCATCAGGCTCGAAGCATATAACTTACCAGCATGCTGGTACAACCTTTATTTCTTCACAAATGAGATCGAGGAAAGATCGAAATGATTAGGGCCGAAATCTCATAATTTTTCTACCATTTTGTTAAAGTGTTTTTTTTTTTTTTAATTTACAACTACAATATCGTGAGCTTAGTCTTCCACAAACACGGCTTTGATTCATATAGTGCAAGAAATTTCCGCCAAAATACTTTTTACTTAGAAATATGAGCTAATTTCACTACTCACGACACCAGCAGGTAGAATCATAAAATTTTCAAATAGTTTTCGAGCAGCTGGTACAATCACACCACAAGAACATACACGGCAATCGACTTGATGGGCCATTTAACAAATTAAGCATATTAAGAGCCGCCAACTTATCTATCTTAAACTATAGTTAAATCGTTAATAGATAAGTTAACAGCTCTAACACTTTTACAGTATGTATGAACATACAATACATACTATATGTATATGTATATATCAGTCTTTCTTAGTTTAAAAATTTATATCTTACATAAATGNCGGCAATCGACTTGATGGGCCATTTAACAAATTAAGCATATTAAGAGCCGCCAACTTATCTATCTTAAACTATAGTTAAATCAAACTATAGTTAGTTAACAGCTCTAACACTTTTACAGTATGTATGAACATACAATACATACTATATGTATATGTATATATCAGTCTTTCTTAGTTTAAAAATTTATATCTTACATAAATGAAAAAAAATTTGATCAAATTAAGCATATACAACTTTTTCATACCAAGTATGAATAAATTCCCCAAAGGGCTAAAAAAAGGGCTAGGGCCAATTTTAAATTTATGTGGCCAAAAACAGTATGTGGTAGCTAAATCTGGCTACCAAAGGGCTAAAACGACAACACTGTTCCTTACGCATAATGCGTACTAACGGACCAACAATATTTTTGAAATACAGCCCTAAACTATTATTAACCGAACACTGTGATTCACAGTTTGCCTTACATGATGCACTTAGGCTTAATTTGGGTCTTTGATCCAATACCATGCCCGGCCATCTGATTGAAAGCGATTAATTTAGTCTTGTCAGACCAATTAACCTTCAATTAAATCTTAAAAATGTGTTTTTTTATTGCATTCTGTAAGGCCTAACATATCCCAATAGCCAACGGTCCGGTTTTCGTGCGATCCGGCAAAATGCTACCACTCTCGCACATGGGTATTTCCTGGGTTACGGACGCGACATTCGTACGACTTTAGAGTTAAATAAATTATACGAAAACTGAAGTCACTTGTAAAAAAATTTGCTGTTGTGTAGCTTTTATACCGTCCTTTGATTGACAAAAAACTAGGTGCGCTTGGAACACTGAAGTCTAGAAAATCGATGAAAAGTAGGGCATAACGGACGCGACAAAAAAAGAAGTGATTTCAGAGTACATGTTAAAACTAAGCAAACTCAGCGAATCGTGTAAGGTTTTCCTTTATTAAACATTCTTTAAATAAAGTCTAATTATGGACCGTTACAACCAATTCATTTTTAATCAGAAGCAATTTGTTGTTGATTTAATTTTGAATTAAAATCTGGTAACGGACGCGACATATCGGACGCGACCGATTTCCCCCCCACACAATATTTTTACTAGTAACACATACTAAATTTAATTTTTTATTTAATTTTTTCAGTTCTTCTCTCCACAGTTTCCCGTTTTCAAAACCTCTTTTCGNATTTTTTATTTAATTTTTTCAGTTCTTCTCTCCACAGTTTCCCGTTTTCAAAACCTCTTTTCGCCATCTGAATGCGAAATATAAAGTTATAAAGCCGTTTAAATTCATTTACTTGCATTTTCGGTTTACCTTTTTTGGGAAATGCCCACATGTATTTTGATCAAAATGGTTTTTTCTTCTTTTCTTTGCGTTAAATTTGACAATGCTTCGCCTCGCTGTCTACTGATTTGCATTCAGTTTTAATACCTTAAGCGCTTCTGTAATAGTGGCAAAATAACATAGTGACATGATATCGGACCGTAATATTTTTTGGCAGACTTCCTTTGTCCTTAATAACATTTTAAGCTATATTTTTTCTCAGTCTTAACATTTTCATGTGGCGAACTCCACAATTGTTTGCCACTTTTCCTAAGGTCCCGCGTTTCCGCAGTAAATCTATTATTTACAGTTATGTTTCCTGATTAACCATATTATTTAATGGTAATCACTTCTTGAATAAATTACAATACAGAAAAAAGTCATCTGACTTCCAACTAATGAAAAGATAACTGTAAAACGCAAAACTGAGAGTGAGTGCAAAACTGTAACATTTGCCTTAATTTACATTTTTGTCTGCTGGTTTTATTATTGTTGTTGGATTGACTTCAAATCTTTGTGAGAGAGGGAGTAGGGGTGGACCAATAAGAATATACATACAACAAAAGTATGAAAGTCGTTGGAACTTGGAAAGATAGCGGTGGCTGAAATAAAAAGTCTTACACCATGTTACAGTTTTGCTCGTCACTTTACGTCAATGAATTATATCCAAGAGCAACCAGCTTTATATAGTTTCCAACAGTGAAAATAAAGCTAAATAACACCAAGGTTACCTATTTTTAGATTTGCCCATATGAATAACGATCGCTTAAAATCGATCTCAATTTTGTACTTGCGCTGTAGAAATTTTTGGTCTATGTTATGTAGTTTGACTATTGTCAATTAAATCTATTGCGTTGTATTGCTGCGCTCCACGTTTTTAGTCCTCAGTCTCATAAATTGTTTATAATTACTGTTGCTAAAATTTCAAAATCAAAAGTTACCAAAACAAACTTTATGGGACAGAGAAATATTATTTTCTACTTCTTAGTTCATTTATAAATTTACTTATTTATTTACTCTACAGAAAAATGTTTTCTTACAGACAATTGAGATAAAAAGATTTAGATATTTAAGTATGTATGTTATATTACAGAGTGAACTAATTATATACATATTAACTTGTAAAGATAAAAATGATATACAATAGCAATTTGGGTAGCTGGCGAGGCCTAGTCTCCAGTCTACTTTTATATGCGGCGGGCGGAAGGACCTAGTTTACGCTCCGCGCTGTTTACAGGCCGTTGATCATGGTCGGAAAGGCCGAGCTTCCGATCCATGTTCCCGTAGTCATTACTTTGTATGTGAGGCAGGCGGAAAGTCCTAGTTTCCGCTCCGCGCTATAGACGAACTGTTGGGCGTGGTCCGAGTTTCCGATCCCTGCTCGTATTTTCCTACGCGGTCGCGAAAATATACGAAGCCGTTACAAATTTACTAAGCAGTCATAGATATTGTGTAATTTTTTCGTTCAGGGTTACAGATATTAGTTTATTTTGTTAACTTGTTGAGCAGTTGAGTTTTCTTTATTACAAAAAGCGATTCAGATGTGTCGAAGCAATCATAATGNTGCATTTCAAAGTTTGATTTACAAATACTCAACACAATAGGTTTAAAATGTCTCGTGGGTCTTGTAGGAATACAAAAATTTATCTCACTCAGTAAAAAGGGACTACTGACCATCCCGTTCATTAATTTAATTAAAAAAGAACAGCAAGCATCTCTCTACGACTCTGAAGCGTCGGCCAATCTATAAGCTTCATGCGATCCTTGTAGGGCGGGAGATTTTTAGCCGAGTCCCAACATAAATTTTTGAGGACAAATAACAAAAACTGTTTCTGCACTGATTCAAGCCTGTCACTATGAATTTGATAACTAGGATTCGATACTATAGATGCATACTCCAGAATCGGTCTAACTAGAGAGGTAAAGAGAGCTTTAGTGACATAAGGATCGTTGAACTCCTTGGCCCAACGCTTAAGAAAAGCCAACAATCCTCTAGCCCTAATCACGCAGGAGTTTATGTGAGACTTGAATTCTAGTTTCGGATCCATAGTTACACCTAGGTTAATGAAATTGGTCACTTGCTCAACATTGTGGTCAGATATCATATACGAATTTGGGTAGAACGATTTTGTAGAAAAGGTCATAAATTTACACTTTTTCAAATTGAGTGACATGGAATTTGCTTTACACCGCTCGAAAATGCTGGTTAGGTCAGCTTGCAAATGCTCCCTATCTTCTGCAGTACTAATGTAACGGGTGATTTTTTAAGAGCTTGATAACTTTTTTTTTAAAAAAAAAGTTATCAAGCTCTTAAAAAATCACCCGTTACTTAAAGAGCTTAACATTATCAGCGTACATTAAGCATTTGGAGTAATTCAACACCTTAGGAAGGTTATTTATAAATAAAATACACAAGACGGGACCAAGCTGGCTGCCCTGAGGTACGCCGGACGTGACATGTATTGGCCGGGAGGTACAATTTTTAAAAATTACTCTTTGTTTCCTATCCACTAAGTAAGAAGAAAGCCAGCTGAGAAGAATAGGAGGGAAGCCAATTCGATCAAGTTTATATATAAGGGTTGAATGAGATACCTTGTCAAATGCCTTGCTGAAATCAGTGTAAATCACGTCCGTTCGAAGATTGTTTTTAAACCCATTAGACACATAAGTAGTGAATTCAAGAAGATTGGATACAGTTGATTTACCTTTGCAAAAACCGTGTTGCGATAGATCAATAGCAGAAGTAATAGAGTGAGATAGTTCTTCCGTAACGATTGCCTCAAAAACTTTAGCAATAGCACAAAGCTTCGCAATTCCTCTATAGTTTACGACGTTAGTCTTACTTCAATTTTTATAAAGTGGCAAGATAAACGAATCCTTCCAGGAAGATGGGAAGACACCCTGTTTTAGGGAAGCATTAAAAATATTTGCCAGAGGCTTATACAAATACTCTGCACAACTTTTAAGAACACTTGTGGGTATACCGTCTGGGCCAGCTGTATATGAAATTTTCAAACAATTCAAATGAATGAGGACGTCCGCAGCAGATATCGATGGAATTCGGATACAATCAAATGATGGCAGATCGAATGGGTAGCTAGATAGATTCGAATTCAGTTGGGAAGATGTAGAACTGGCAGAGTAGTTTGACTCGAAGAAACCAGCAAACATATCGGCAATAATATTTTCGTCACTGGAAACTAAGTCATTTAACTTCAATGTTGAGGGATAACCGTTAGTCTTACGCTTTGTGTTCACAAATGCGTAAAACGATTTGGGATTAGAAACTATATTGAGTCGAACCCTGTTAATATAATTATTGTAACACTTTTTGTTCAATACATTGTATTTATGCCTAAGAATGGAGTACGCGGAGTAGTGAGAAGACAAGCCAGATTTTTTAAAAAGCTTAAATGCTTTGGATTTTCAATTTTTGAAGCGTTTTAATTCGCCAGTAAACCACTGAGCGTTAGACGTTAGTTTAGCTTCCTTAACAAGAGGAATGATTTTGCTGAAAATATGGCGTAAGGAATTTTTAAAATGTAAGGTACTATCTTCAGCATTCCCATCATACTGGGCCAAGTTATCTTCGATATCTCTAACCCAAGTTTACTATAATCTGCTGTTTAAAATGAGTAACGCTCCGCTCTTGATTTTTTTACTGGTAAAGCAACATGAGTTGCGTGAATTTATCAAGGACAATTCTAGTGGTGGGTGGTGAGAATCAACAGGTGTAATCAAAGCATAACTAGGGGCTATTGTGACGTTGGAAACGTCGTCCACAAAAACTAAATCCAGAAATTTGCCTAAGTTATTACTAATAGAGTTGATCTGGTAAAGACTAAGGTCTGAAAGATCGTTCAAAAATTGACTGAAGAGATCGCGAGAGGAATTTGGTACTAGAATACCATCTATTAGAACCCAAGAAACACCCGCAAGATTGAAGTCACCCAGGACAACAACAGTATCGGAGGGCTTCACCAAGGCATGTAGAGAGAGCAGTAAGGAGGAGTGTTTTAAATAAACAGAAAGGCTCGAGTTAGGTGGTATATAAGCAGCAACAAGATAAACGCTAATAGAATGATATCTTATTCGAACGCAGAGGAATTCAACTTCATCGGTGTCAGTGAACTCAATTTCTTCAGAAGAAAGGTCAGTCTGGACAGCTATTAAGACGCCTCCACCTTTTTTTATTTAAACGGTCATTTCGAAACACATCATACTTAGGACACAAAATTTCGGAGTTGATAATATTCGGCTTGAGCCCGGTTTCAGTAAACTCCAGTACTTTGAAGTCAAAATCATGGGATTGCAAGTGTAACCTTGATAGCTTTGTGTTCGAGCCTCTCACATTTTGGTAGTAAATGCTAATGGTGAGGTTACTTATTAGTTTTTTGATGCCGAGGTGGAAGGCGGAAGTTGAGCCAAATTTTGCCCTGCGGGCTAGATCTAAATTCCAATTCGCGAATGAAGGCACCGCTTGGCCAAAAAGATGGGCTCATTACTCTATCAAAGCAGTCTTCGGATATGTCTATTTTAAAAGAAGAAATGCTTCTTTCATACGAGAATCTGAACTTGCGTACATGCAACTCATTTGCTATCAGCCTGGAAGTTAAATACCCCTTCACATCATCGACAGTGGTATCTTTTGAAAACNGAAGTTAAATACCCCTTCACATCATCGACAGTAGTATCTTTTGAAAACCTAGATACAAAGATCGATTTTTTGGAAGGGACAACGATTAAATCCCTCGGGACAAGGTTAACGTAATCGGAAACGGTTTCAGATGTGGTAAGGGGTTGCGGTACAGCTGTCGAATTTTTGGAAGGAGCAACGATGGCTCCGGATGTGGTAGGGGGTTGAGATGTAGCTGTGGAGTTTTTGGAAGGAGCAACGACTACTTGCATTGGAACGGTGTTGACGCAATCGGAGATGGCTTCAGATGTGGTGGAGGGNAAGGTTAACGTAATCGGAAACGGTTTCAGATGTGGTAAGGGGTTGCGGTACAGCTGTCGAATTTTTGGAAGGAGCAACGATGGCTCCGGATGTGGTAGGGGGTTGAGATGTAGCTGTGGAGTTTTTGGAAGGAGCAACGACTACTTCCTTCGGAACGGTGTTGACGCAATTGGAGCCGGCTTCAGATGTGGTAGAGTGTTGAGATGAAGCTGTTGAACATGAATTTAGTGAGACTCCAGTAGAAGAAGGACGTGGTTGGGGAGATTCAGTCCGCCGAGGAATCGGTGTGTTAAAGCTTATGAGTTCTTTGTTCATAGCTGGAGTCAAAAGTGGGCGGTTCTGCGGAAGATCCAGGTCCACAGTGATGGGATTCAACACAATATTTTCCACGCCTCTCTTTCCTCCTCCTCCTTTCCAGGAGAAGGATAGGAGGAAGTATCTAATAATTTAAATTCTTTGAATTCATCCTCATACTTCTTGAACTTCTCGTTGCGAAGTTTTAGCTCTTTGCCTATCTCCGAAAATCCATTTCTAGCGGTTCTAAATAGTTTGCTGAGATCCACAACAGTTTTTTTTACACTTTGGACATGACCAGCGAAGTCCATTGTCTCCAATAATCATATCCAGAACTCTCCCATTAATACCAGCACACTTTAAATGAGACAGTTCATCGTAAAGCCAGCACGCCACAAAACGGTCCGAACGGGCCTTTAAATTATATTTTTCGAACAGACAGGACATTTTCAGCGAATTTAAATAAAAAAGAATAAAAATAACGGAATTAAGAATGTATTGTACGAAAACGTTTCAAGCTCACAGTAATTGGCAGTCTAATAGCTAGTGTTCTTAGTTAGTGAAGTTCAATGGTAAGGAACCGTGCTGAACTTAACAGTTTTAAAGCCACTGAGATAGCAAAATCAGCTGTCACCAAGAAAGCGACTGTCGATGATAAACAAAGGTGTGTGTAAAGCGCGAAAGAAAGCAAAATGAACAAGCAAATGATATATTCCTTACACTCTTCCGCAAAAGCAACAATAATGCACCAAAACAGGCAAATATGCACGAAGGCCGACAAAATAAAACTTTTCAATCAACGCACTTTATGACTAAATCATGTCAATCTACTGGAACTTGGATTCAATAAACTTTTTTCGGTGTGAACAACACAAATTAGAACTGCTTAGCACTTTGTAAAAGAGATAAACTTTGGAAATTCTTTCAAGCGAATGTTTAAGTGACCGCACAGTACGGACGTTGCCAGAATAAAAAAAAAGGTTATTTTATTTTATTTAGTTTGGCCAAACAAGTAGTGTTTTTCACATGCTCTCATGCTATTATAAGTATGTATGTATGCACAGTTGCCAACAAAATAATATGAGCGCCATATTGTGACAAGTTCTGACTATTTTTCTATTATTTATTTAGGGCAAGAGCTTAAACCCTGCCAGTCGAAATTCACATTCGAATAGAAAAATTTAAATTGCGACTTGAATTTCCGTAGTTAACTATCCGACTGCGAATATAAATTTGAAGTTAAACTATTGTTTTGGTTGTAATAATGGTTTAACCAATGATGGGCACACCTAAATACTTTTGTACTTAAAGTACCACTTTGGGTACTAAATACACAAATACTTAGTATTTTGAGATGATTAAATATTCAAGTAAAAAGAACTAGGTATTTAGGAGCTTCTAAATACCCAAGTACTATTTACTTAGGTATTTAGGAGCTGCTAAATACCCAAGTAAACAATACTTAGGTATTTAGGTGGTGCTAAATTCTCAAGTAAAAAGTATTTAGGTATTTAGGAGCTATTAGATATTAAAGTAAGAAAAACTTGAGTATTTAGGAGCTGCTAGATATCAAAGTAGAAAAGACGAAAGTATTTAGTAGGCGCTAAATACTCTGGTCCAAAGTACTCATGTACCTTGGGGATGCAAAATACTTTCACTAAAGTACCAAGGTATTTAGTCGATGGCTAAATACTTTCAAACTAAATACTGTATAATTTAGGAGAAATTTAGAGAATTAACACCTCACCTTACACTCACCTCAACTTACTTTACCGCAACTCACTTCACCTCTCCTCAAATCAACTCACCACATACAAACTCACCACACTTCACCTAAATTCACCACACCTCCTACTGGTACACCAAAATCCGCCAAATCTTAACTCACCACAGTTGAACTCATCACACCCGTTCTCACCACACCTCACCTAAACTCACCACACCTCAATTTGGGAACTGTTTCTGCATTTGAGAGATTCGTCAAACTAAATCAGGATTTTCAAGACTATTACGGGGTTTTCGGGACTATTTTGGGATTTTCGAAGCTATTTCGTAATTCTTTAGGAATTCCCGGAAACTGTGTTTGAGATTTTCAGGATTCTCGGAACTAATATCGGGATTTTCGAAACGACTTTAAAAGTATTTAGCGATTTTTGGAACTAGTTTCGGGATTTTTGGGACTTTCGAGATTCTCGGAATTAATAGCGGGATTTTCGGGAGAATTTCGAGATTATCGGGATTTTTGGGACTCCTGGACTATTTTTGGATTTTTAGGACTAATTTCAAGTTTTTGGGACTTTCGGGACTATTTCGGGATTCTCGGAGCTAATTTCGGGACTGTTGGGACTTTCGATGCTATTTAGGTATTTTTGGGACTCTCGGGACTATTTCGGGATTATCGGGAGTAATTTAGGTATTTTTGGGACTTTCCAGACTATTTCCAGATTTTTGGGACTTATTTTGGATGTTTAGAACTTTTGGGAATTCCTTTGAATTTTTTTGACTTTCGGGACCATTTCGAGGTTTTCAGGAGCATTTCGGGACTTCTGAACTAATTTCGGATTTTTGGGAATTTCGGGACTATTTCTCTATTTTTGGGGAATATTTAGGAATTTTGGGACTTTCGGGACTGTTGGGACTTTCGATGCTATTTAGGGATTTTTGGGACTCTCGGGACTATTTCGGGATTTTCGGGAGTAATTTCGGGACTTTTGGGAATTTCGGGAGTATTTTGGAATTTCGGGATTCTCGGAACTGATTTCAGGACTTTCGAAATTATTTAGGAATTTTTGGGACTAATTTCGGATTTTTGGGACTGCCGAGACTAATTTGGAGCTTTCGGGACTTCCGGGATCCCTGGGACTGGTTTCGGGAATTTTGGGACTTTCTGAAATAGTTTCGAAAGTCTTAAAGTTCCTAAATTAGTCCCAAATTCCCAAATGGTCCCGAAAGTCACAAAAATCAAAAATAGTCCCGAAAGTCCCAAAAATCCCTAAACGGCCTCAAATGTCCCAAAACACTAAAATTAGGCCCAAAAACAAAAGATAGTCCCGGGAGTCCCAAAAATCCTGAGGTAGTCTCGAAAATCCCGAAATTAGTCCCGAGAATCCCGAAATTCCCAAAATTAGATCCGAGCCTCTCAAAATAGTCCCGAAATTAGTCATTATAAGCCCGAAATAGTCCCGAAAGTCCCAAAAATTCCGAAATACTCCCGAAAAGACCAAAAGTCCCGAAATTACTCCCGACAAACCCGAAATAGACCTGAAAGTTCCAAAAATCCTAAATTAGTCCCAAAATTCTGGAAATAGTCCCGAGTGTCCCACAAATACCAAAATTACTCCCGATAATCCCGAACTAGTCCCGAAAGTTCCAAAAATCCTAAATTAGTCCCAAAATTCTGGAAATAGTCCCGAGTGTCCCACAAATACCAAAATTACTCCCGATAATCCCGAACTAGTCCCGAAAGTTCCAAAAATCCTAAATTAGTCCCAAAATTCTGGAAATAGTCCCGAGTGTCCCACAAATACCAAAATTACTCCCGATAATCCCGAACTAGTCCCGAAAGTTCCAAAAATCCTAAATTAGTCCCAAAATTCTGGAAATAGTCCCGAGTGTCCCACAAATACCAAAATTACTCCCGATAATCCCGAACTAGTCCCGAAAGTTCCAAAAATCCTAAATTAGTCCCAAAATTCTGGAAATAGTCCCGAGTGTCCCACAAATACCAAAATTACTCCCGATAATCCCGAACTAGTCCCGAAAGTTCCAAAAATCCTAAATTAGTCCCAAAATTCTGGAAATAGTCCCGAGTGTCCCACAAATACCAAAATTACTCCCGATAATCCCGAACTAGTCCCGAAAGTTCCAAAAATCCTAAATTAGTCCCAAAATTCTGGAAATAGTCCCGAGTGTCCCACAAATACCAAAATTACTCCCGATAATCCCGAACTAGTCCCGAAAGTTCCAAAAATCCTAAATTAGTCCCAAAATTCTGGAAATAGTCCCGAGTGTCCCACAAATACCAAAATTACTCCCGATAATCCCGAACTAGTCCCGAAAGTTCCAAAAATCCTAAATTAGTCCCAAAATTCTGGAAATAGTCCCGAGTGTCCCACAAATACCAAAATTACTCCCGATAATCCCGAACTAGTCCCGAAAGTTCCAAAAATCCTAAATTAGTCCCAAAATTCTGGAAATAGTCCCGAGTGTCCCACAAATACCAAAATTACTCCCGATAATCCCGAACTAGTCCCGAAAGTTCCAAAAATCCTAAATTAGTCCCAAAATTCTGGAAATAGTCCCGAGTGTCCCACAAATACCAAAATTACTCCCGATAATCCCGAACTAGTCCCGAAAGTTCCAAAAATCCTAAATTAGTCCCAAAATTCTGGAAATAGTCCCGAGTGTCCCACAAATACCAAAATTACTCCCGATAATCCCGAACTAGTCCCGAAAGTTCCAAAAATCTGAAATAAGTCCCAAAATTCTGTAATAGTTCCAAAAGTCCCAAAAATCCCGAAATACTCCTGAAACCCAAAAGTCCCGAAAACAGTTCCGAGAATCCCGAAATGGGCCCGAAAGTTCAAATAATTTCGAAATACACCCAAAAATACCGAAATTACTCCCGACTATCTCGAAATAGACCCAAAAGCTCCAAAAATCTGGAAATAGTCTCGAAAGTCCCAAAAATACCAAAATTACTCCCTTTAATCCCGAGATAGTTCCGAGAGTCCCAAAAATCCGAAAACAGGTCCCAAAAACCCCGAATTAGTTCTCAAAATCCCAAAATTCCTAAATTAGTCCCAAAAATGGAGAAGTAGTCCCGAAAGTCCCAAAAATCCGAAATTAGTTCCAAAAATTCCGAAATACTCCCGTAAAATCCCGAAATGGTCCCGAAAGTCTCAAAATTCCAAAAGAAGTCCCAAAAAAATCGATATACTCCCGAAAGCCCAGAAATTAGTTCCAAAAATCGCAAAATCAGTTCCGCGAATTACGAAACAGTCCCGAAAGTCCCAAAAATCCTGAAATAGTTCCGAAAGTTCCATAGTTCCTAAATTAGTTCCAAAAATCCCGAAATGATCTCGAAAGTCCCAAAAATCCAAAACAAAGTCCCAAAAATCCCGAAAATCTGAAGTTATTCCTGAGAATCCCGAAATAGTCCAAAAGTCCCCAAAATCAGGAGACTGCCCGAAAGTCCCGAAATTACTCCCGACAATCTCGAAATAGACCCGAAAGTCCCAAAAATCCTAAATAAGTCCCACAAATTTGAAAATAGTCTCGAAAGTCCCAAAAATACCTAAATTACTCCCGATAATCCCGAAATAATCCCGAGAGCCCCAAAAATCCCTAAATAGTCCCGAAAGTCCCAACAGTCCCGAAATTATTCCGGAGAATCCCAAAAACCCCATAAATCCGAAATTAGTCCCAAAAATCTGGAAATAGTCCGGAAAGTCCCAAAAATTTGAAATTAGTCTTAAAAATCCAAAAATAGTCCAGGAGTCCCAAAAATCCCGAAAATTCCGAAATATTCCCGAAAGTCCCGCTATTAACTCCGAGAATCTCGAAAGTCCCAAAAATCCCGAAACTAGTTCCAAAAATCCCTAAATATATTTAAAGTCGTTTCGAAAATCCCGATATTAGTTCCGAGAATCCCGAATCCGGGAATCCCTAAAGAATTACGAAATAGCTTCGAAAATCCCAAAATAGTCCCGAAAACCCCGAAATAGTCTTGAAAATCCTGATTTAGTTTGACGAATCTCTCAAATGCAGAAACAGCTCCCAAATTGAGGTGTGGTGAGTTTAGGTGAGGTGTGGTGAGTTGATTTGAGGAGAGGTGAAGTGAGTTGTAGTAAAGTAAGTTGAGGTGAGTGTAAGGTGAGGTGTTAATTCTCTAAATTTCTCCTAAATTATACAGTATTTAGTTTGAAAGTATTTAGCCATCGACTAAATACCTTGGTACTTTAGTGAAAGTATTTTGCATCCCCAAGGTACATGAGTACTTTGGACCAGAGTATTTAGCGCCCACTAAATACTTTCGTCTTTTGTACTTTGATATATAGCAGCTCCTTAATACTCAAGTTTTTCTTACTTTAATATCTAATAGCTCCTAAATACCTAAATACTTTTTACTTGAGTATTTAGCACCACCTAAATACCTAAGAATTGTTTACTTGGGTATTTAGCAGCTCCTAAATACCTAAGTAAATAGTACTTGGGTATTTAGCAGCTCCTAAATACCTAAGTAGATAGTACTTTGGTATTTATAACAACACAAAATACCTAAATACTTTTGTACTTAGTATTTAATACTTAGTAAATACAATTTTTTCGGTCCTTAATGTTTAGTACTTTTATAAACCTTTACCACTCTATACAAGAAACGCCATATAAATCCACATTTTAAACTTTGAACAAAAATTTAAAAAGTTGAAAAGTTTTCACCAAAATTTCACCCTTTTTTATGCGTGCAGCATGGTTAATTAATAATAAGGTGCTGTCACTTAGGGGGTGGTTGTTGTAATTTTGGCACTTTAGGCATACCAGCGTTACAGTAATGCTTACTCTATTTATTCCAATCTCATTTCTGGACAAAATGGAACAAAAAATGGAGCAGACAATTTTGTGAGAAAAGTTTGCGCAGGTATACTGTTTGTTTGTTTCGCTTTTGCTTTCGTTTCAACTTCATTGGAAATTTTGAGCGATAATCTATCTATATATATGTATAAATGTGAATGAACCTGAAATTTGGTATGCAGACATATCTATTGTAGGTGCTTATAGTAAGGTATATATATAAATGAGACTGTGAAAGGAAGCTCGGCGAATCCCAAAGGCGTGGAATATTTACCAGTTATAACTTCGGAACCATAAGTCACATAAACATGACATTGTATGCAGAGATATGTATCTATGGTAGGTGCTTATAGTAAGGTTTATATAAATGAGTTTGTAAAAGAGAGCGTAGCACTTTATATAGCCGTGGAATTTTTTATCAGCCATAACTTCGGTACCACAAGTCACATGACCCCTTTAATTCCTTCTGACATATACTATACATACCCAACATATTATTGGAGCAGTGTCTCGGATGGCTAACAATTTAAACGCATAATTATTTTATAATATAACTGATAGAATTCAGAAATGTAATTTTTAAATGGTAGCGAAAATAAAGGTCGTAATAAAATTCCCTCTAAAGTTTAGATATTTAAAAACTAAGTACGCATATACATGTACTTCAGAACTTAAGGAAAACATACAAATAAAAGTCCATACGGGCTAATATGTCATTTTCATTAGAATTTAAGAATAATTAAATAATGGTGCATTTACATGATATGAATCTGTTCATAATCATCATTTTCCGAAGGTCGCGAAGTTCAAGAAACAAGGAAAAAATAAATTTTATTAATTCTTTTTCGATAGCATTTTGCTAGGTATATCTTTGGTTCACGTTCGTACTGTGCGGTCGCTTAAACATTCGTTTGAAAGAATTTCTAAAGTTACTTTGTTTATCTAAGTGCTAAGCAGTTCTAATTTGTGTAATTTATACTGAAAAAGCTATTTGAAGCCAAGCTCCAATAAATTGTTGTGTTTTAGACATAAAGTGCGTGGATTAATAATTAAAAATTAATATTCTTGTCATTCCTTGTGCATATTTTCCTCTTTTGGTGCATTATTGTTGTTTTGCGTGAGAGTGCATTTTCCCATCTTCCGCTATTTATCATACATTTTGCTTATCATCGATTAAATAATTTTCCTGCAAACAGCTGATTTTGGTTTGCTTTTATACTTTTAAGCTTTTTGGCTCAGTGGCTTTAAAACTCTTAAGTTCAGCACGGTTTCTAACCATTGAACTTACAATACCTAGACTTCTGTGTCTCTCAAACGCTCATCTTTGCTACTATCGTACTAAAAGCGTACACTGTGAGTTTTTCTTGTACATACAAATTGTTACTACATACTTCGCGCTGCAATGTATTAATCCTGCTGTTTTGAAAAATGTAACATTAAAAACGACTTAAAGCGTTGCGTTGCGTGTTTGTTGTGTGATGACTTAGCTCACGTAAAAGGCTGGTCTCAATGGTAGGGTGGCCGATATCATAACCGATAACAAAGGTGTTCGTTGGTCTTGCCCCAAGTGCAGACCAACCGAAGTTGAGCTTTGTAAAATGTTTAGGAGCGCCAGAAGTGGCTTCCAGGAGTTGGGTATGGAGTTAAAACTTCTAAACGAAAAGTTTAAGCACTATGAAGATGCATTTAAAGACTTTAAGTGCATTGAATCTTCATCCTCTCCATCACCCAAGCTTAAACAAGCTTCAAAAAAGCGGAAGCATGGAGGAGACAGCATTGTTCCTAATCCCATTGCTTTAGACATTGACACTCCGCTCATTGATCCTTTGCCTACTCCCGGCTTGAATAAGGAATTAATAAGTTTCAATTCTTTCTTTAGTTCGTGAGTTTGAGTTTAAACCTCCAGCTCGGAATGAAAATACTGTTCAAATTCCCTCCTCAGGATCAAAAAACTTATAAGTAATTTTTTCTTCAATATTTATTACCAAAATGTTAGGGGTCTAAATACAAAATTAACTGAGCTGTACTTAAAGTCTTTTGATTTAAATTATGAAATTTTGGTTTTTACTGAAACTTGGCTAAAACCGAATGTGTTTAATAGTGAAATATTGTGTAGTAAGTTTGAAATATTTAGAAATGATCGCTTAGATAGAAAAGGTGGGGGTGTTTAAATAGCTGTTCAGACCGACTTTTCCTCTGAAAAAGTTGCGTTCACAGGTTCAGATGATGTTGAATTCCTCTGTGTTAGAATACGGTGCCCCTCATGTAGAGTTTTTCTTGTTGCAATTTATATTCCACCAAACTCTAACCCTTCGGTTTACTTCAAACATTCTTCATTATTGCTCTCTTTATTTGCCATGGTCAAGCCCTCCGATTCGATTGTTGTGTTGGGTGATTTCAATCAAGCGTGTGTTTCCTGGGATTCGGTGGATGGAATTCTGGTGCCAAATTCTTCTCGGGATGTACTTAACCAATTTCTTAACGAACTTTCCGATCTTGGTCTATCTCAGATTAATTCAGTTATCAACAACTTAGGTAAATGTCTTGATTTAGCGTTTATTGATGATACTGATAAATGCACTATTATACGGGGCGATCATTTAGTTATACCTAAAGACCCTTATCACCCACCACTTGAGTTGTCCTTGGCACCATCCTACGATTCATTTTATTGTCCTGAAACTAGAAAGCCGAAAGGTCGCCGATATTCTTTCAAATACGCTAACTACGACAAGCTTAAAACAGCTATATCTGAAATAATCTGGCCTGAGTACGATGGGGATGTTGAGAACAGTGTCTTACACTTTAATAAAATCTTGAATAATATATTCAGTAAACTCATTCCTCTTGTTAAGGAAAATACCGGACCTCGTAACTCGTTGTGGTTTAACTCAGAGCTAAAACATTTAAAAAATCAGAAAACTAAATCATTTAAACTTTATAAAAAATCAGGCCTGTCTTCTCACTACGCCGCGTACTCCATCCTTCGTCATAAATACAATGCCTTAAACAGAAAATGTTACAGGAATTACATTAATAAAACTCGCATTAACATCGTTTCTAATCCCAAGTCATTTTATCATTTTGTTAACTCAAAACGTAAAATAAATGGGTTTGCCTCAACACTGAAATTAGATGATGTTATTTCTGGTGATGATGATATGATTGCTGATATGTTTGCAAATTATTTTGAATCGAACTATTCTGTCGAGCCAAATGAAAAAACTTCTAGCTATCCTTTTCCACTCCCACAGTTTGACCACATCCGTATTCCTTCNTTGTTAACTCAAAACGTAAAATAAATGGGTTTGCCTCAACACTGAAATTAGATGATGTTATTTCTGGTGATGATGATATGATTGCTGATATGTTTGCAAATTATTTTGAATCGAACTATTCTGTCGAGCCAAATGAAAAAACTTCTAGCTATCCATTTGTCAATGTTATTGTGACTTGCTAAAATTGTATTTTTATACCCGAGCGCACTTGTGCACAAGGGTATATTAATTTTGTTCACATAACGGTTGTTTGTAACAGCCAAAACGAATCGAGATAGATATACCCAAATGTATACATAAATGATCAGGATGAAAAAAGAAATTGATTAAACCATGTCTGTCTGTCCGTCCGTCTGTCCGTCTGTCCGTCCGTCCGTGTACACGATAACTCGAGCAAAAATTGAGATATCTCAACGAAATTAGGTATGTAGGTTTCCCTTAATCCAAGGTAGGTTGGTATTGAAAATGGGCGAAATCGGACTTTAACCACGCCCACTTCCCATATAACGGTAATTTCCAGAAATACGAAAACTGCGATATTTTAGTAACTACTGNCTTGGTAACCGCTACACCAATTTCTTCCCAACTGGGCACAGTTATTAGCCTTCGCACATCATACCAAATGGCCGAAAATTTTTAAAATCGCTCAATAACCACGCC
>NW_016160149.1:0-14607 GCF_001687245.7 Rhagoletis zephyria | reverse complement strand
ATATATATTTAACATTTTTGACTTATATACTTGGCAAGTATTTTTTTTGTAAACAACAAACAAAAAAATTTCATTTTGTGCTAACTTCGAAACTAGAAGCTTATTTTATTTTTAATGTGCTTTAAAAAGGACCTACTGCCAATAAAGCCTTGCGGTTTGCTATTTTTTCAAATGTGTAATGCTTCCGTTTAAACATCTTTGTGGATAAACAGTTTTTTGTTCAGAAATTGCTTGTTTACGTTTTTTGTCTTTCATATTAAAAACGTTTGGCATAAGTTGAAATCATAGGGATGCCGTTTTCTTTCGGTTTCTCAATGGATTTTATACTTGAAAAGGCACCAAAATATGTATGCAACACTTTTACATATCGTCATTTAAAGTACAAAACCGCGCATCAAGAAAATGCAAAACCTTGTACGTGAGGTTGCCTAAATTTTATAGGAGAGAGTAAAATTTCTCATAATTCAAAACGGTTCCCTCTTTTAAACTTAATTATCTCTTCTTATGTCTAAGTATCAAAATTTTATTATAAATGATTAAGGCCTTGATGATAGGAGCTTCCGGTGAGCAAATATCTTTTTTTGGCACAAATGTCAGTTACGAGGTTTTGCACAACCACGATACGCGATTTTTTACTTTAAACGACGATATACAGATTGGCGCTTACACAATATGTTAGTGTTTGGCCTAGCTTCTCCTCCCATATGGGGCGTGCACCTTGATTTTGTCACACAAAGGGGAAGGGCAGTTTTACGCCGACTCCGAACGGCAATTGTATTTTTATGAGAAGCTGTTTTCATGACAGAATACACTCGGAGGTTTACTATTACCAATAGAGGAGCGACAGCGAACAGCGGAGTGTATATATCGCTGGCTGAGTGGAATATCGACCTATCTCGGCAGCCAGTTCGAAAACGCCCTATCTCAGAAAACTTTTCAAAAACGCCCTACTTCAGAATTTTATTTAAAAACACTCTATCTCAGAATTTGGTTGAATAACGCCTTATTTCATAATCCGGTTCAAAAACGCCCTATCTCAAACGAAAATACATTGAAAATAAGCTGAGATAGGGCCTTTTTGAATCGGCAGCTAAGATAGGGTGTTTTCAATCAAATTCTGAAGTAGGGCATTCTTGAAAAGTTTTCTGAGATAGGGTGTTTTCGAACTGGCTGCTGATAGGTCAATCTTCCACTCAGCCATCGATATGTAATATAAAAAATAATGAGAGGTACTATAAGAAAATGTTCCCAAAATTCAGGAGCAAATGAAAAAATGCTCTTTGAAAATAACTCACATGTATAAATTAAATAATATAACTTAAGCGGTTACAGCGCNACTGAGATAAGTCGATCTTCCACTCAGCCATCGATATGTAATATAAAAAATAATGAGAGGTACTATAAGAAAATGTACCCAAAATTCAGGAGCAAATGAAAAAATGCTCATTGAAAATAACTCACATGTATAAATTAAATAATATAACTTAAGCGGTTACAGCGCTAAACAAAAGGAAGAGTTAGAAAAAATAGCAATGCGGTTTGAAGGAAACATAAGACCATAAAATGTTTGTTTGTTTCGTTAATTCTCCCAACCTTTTAAGATATGACACTCCTTTCTTTACATTAGTTTACAAATATACACTTATTGTTCTACAATGGCAAACATTTTCGTGGGATGTTTTTTCTTTTCGAAATTAGAAAATACATTACGATCATATTGTACCGAAATAAGTGTGATATCCCTGCATTTTGTAAAAGCCAGAAAGAAGCATCAACTGTATGAAAAAATAAAAGGGAGAAGTATACATACCTTCTATAGTTTTGAAAAAATATAGGCTTATGTTTACTTAAATGTGATATAAAGGCTCATTAAAATGTTGTGTAATGTCTTGTTATCATAGTGCTTTGTATTTTTATTGTCCACCATACGTGAGTCGTTTCTATTGAAAAAGATCTAGTACAAAGATTTTTTGTTGTTTTGAAATTGTTTGTTTATTGTTTTTAATTTTAAAAATTCCTACATTTGACATGTATGTGAATGGCGGAGTTGCCGCTTTCCTCCTTTTCGGTGGGTTTTATATTAAAAAAGGCATCAAAATGGGAAAAAACCTCCTTGGTATCTCTGCATCTGTTAAACTTTTTATGGGAAGATGTATGAAAATNACGATCATATTGTACCGAAATAAGTGTGATATCCCTGCATTTTGTAAAAGCCAGAAAGAAGCATCAACTGTATGAAAAAATAAAAGGGAGAAGTATACATACCTTCTATAGTTTTGAAAAAATATAGGCTTATGTTTACTTAAATGTGATATAAAGGCTCATTAAAATGTTGTGTAATGTCTTGTTATCATAGTGCTTTGTATTTTTATTGTCCACCATACGTGAGTCGTTTCTATTGAAAAAGATCTAGTACTAAGATTTTTTGTTGGTTTCAAATTGTTTGTTTATTGTTTTTAATTTTTAAAATTCCTACATTTGACATGTATGTGATGGCGGAGTTGCCGCTTTCCTCCTTTTCGGTGGGTTTTATATTAAAAAAGGCATCAAAATGGGAAAAAACGTCCTTGGTATCTCTGCATCTGTTAAACTTTTTATGGGAAGATGTATGAAAATCCAACTTGCTCTAATTACATATGCTTAACAGTATCACAACAGTATGTTTACAGTATCTCCCCATAATTTTTCATATGAAAAAATCTATTATATGCATCCCACTCGATATCATTGAATTCCTCATAAGGACATGTAGTCCCTCTAGTTTAGCGTATCAACAGTTCATATGGCTTCATACCATGTAAATCCACCATAAAGAGAACGGTATAATTTAACTTGTTTTAATATGAAGAAATGAAAGACGGAAAATAGTCCATATTTTTTAAGTTTTAACCATCTTCATATGTGTGTGGTACGACCGAGTGGCCTTTTAAGTTTTACAAATAATAATTTTAAGGTAGAAAAATTAAACTGAATAATAATTATTAAAATCAATATATCGATGGCTGAGTGGAAGATCGACCTATCTCGGCAGCCGGATCGAAAACGCCCTATCTTAGAAAACTTTTCAAGAACGCCCTACTTCAGAATTTTATTGAAAAACAACCTATTTCAGAATTTTATTGAAAAACACTCTATCTCAGAATTTTGTTGAAGAACGCCCTATCTCAGAATTCGGTTCAAAAGCGCCCTATCTCAAACGAAAATAAGCTGAGTTAAGGCGTTTTTGAATCGGCAGCTGAGATAGGGCGTTATTCAACAAAATTCTGAGATAGGGTGTTTTCCAATCAAATTCTGAAGTAAGGCGTTCTTGAAAAGTTTTCTGAGATAGAACGATGTTGAAAAATTTTCAGAGATAGGGCGTTTTCGAACTGGCTGCCGAGATAGGTCGATCTTCCACTCAGCCATCGATATTTGATCGAAAAAATAAAAATTAAGTAATAATAATTTCTTTTGAGCGAAAAAGTGAAACTGTGATTACACTGGTTTACAGAAAAAATATTTTATTGATGCAAGCTTCACTTAACTCGTGTGGGGTCCACTGATATATGTATGTATGGGAAATAGTAAGTAGAAAAGTAGTAAAAATAATCCTAATCTTTTCCCCTTTTTTCTACTACCCCAAAATGCATGGCCGCAATTGGCATGCAGAAAAAGTGAGGTTATGTAAGTGACGTCAACTTATATTTATTTCACCATGTGCGTGCAGGTTTGTAGCCTATTAAACTGTAGTAAAAATCCCGTTTATTTTTTTAAATTTTTTTGGTTGAAGGTGTTTTGCTTTTCTCCGTACAAAGTACATTTGTTAGACAATTTTCTTTTATACGGAAGACACGGCCAAAAAAAAATTTCCAAAAATCACCAGAATGTTTTAGAAGCTTGAAACTTGCGTTTTGCTTTACTCCAATTTATTGAGCTCAATGATTAAAAAGTTTGAAATTTTGGTGAAACTTTATAGAATTCTTATAATTTCTGTACAAAGTTTGAAATATGAATTTTTATGATACTTATCTGTTGTATAATCAGCTAGACTTTTATAAAAAACAACCAACAAAACATTAAATAAACAAATGCAAAATTTTCAAAACTGTTCAAAATATCGCACTTCTATTAACTCCAGTTAGCACAAACCCAACGATTCATTGAGGGGTTAATGTTTGCACTTGGAATCAAACTATGGAGCATAAAATACTTCCGTCTTGAAAGTAATAATTTCGTACTTATTTACACCAAAATATTTCTAACCAAAACAAAATGCTCGTGGTTCCAAAATTTGCATATCACATTTTTGGAACTACATGTTACTTAGTTGTCCCACTTTAAGAGTTATTATTGCGTGTTGTTATGTATAGCAACAGTTCTGACTCACAGCATGTAATTCGTTTTCGAAGCGTTGAAGGTTTTCTTGAGTACAATTAATGCGAGCTATAAAAGCACGCTCTACCACATTAGCCTGGATACGAATATCACGTGCGGCATTCATTAATATCGAATTGAGCGTCTGGCGTAGTTTAATTGATTTTTGACGGCACTTCTCACATTCTTCTAAAGTTTCTTTACTAAAATGTTCCCAATACTGCTCGGAGGCTTGTCTAAATATATCTTTGTTTAATAAAGATTACGTAATCACTTTTGTATTTTGAACACAAAACTCACTCAGCAGGTTGGCGTATTGCGCCTGGTCGGAACATTATGGTCTTCGAATAATTATTGAGACCTACATTAATGGCGTCCATTTCGTAGGCTTCCTTTTTGTCGCTCCAATCGTACTCAAGACGTTGACGCGCTGTGCGATTCTCTACTTGCTGCTGCTCGAAATCTTCCAGTGTTTTCTTCAATTGTTGACGAATAGCAGCGATTAGTGCTAATTCAATTATAAGCTCTTCTTCAGGCGTATCTCGTACTAATTCAGTATCGGGTCGGCCGGTACGCTTTTCTATACATTCTTTGACTAAAATATACGAAATTTTGTTATTACATATTTTTTTAGTCTATAATGTGTAGTAGTTTATAAGTATTTTATTTATGGGCAGAGCTGGGTCGTAATCATTCCTTTAGAAATTAAAATACTCTCAATTTCAAATTACAAGGATTTGTAATTAGTAGGGATGTGCCGGATAGAGATTTTGCCGGATAACCGGATTCCGGATACCATAAATTGTTGGAGTTGAAAAATAAGAGCCGGATTCGGATATCCGATCGGATATCCGGTAGACTGCTGCCCTTTATACATTTCACAATCTATACTATTATATATTTTGAAAGCCGTTTTTTGTGTTCGCAAAGCTCGAGAATGGCTGAAAATTTTTTCTTGAAATTGCGTACACCTGCCGCACTTGTCACAAGGATGGTTGCTGGCTAAAAGAAATCCAATATATAATAGGGGGCGTAGAACTCCCATACAAACCGAATTTTCCATACTGCATATCTCTGGAAGTGTTCATGGTAGAGCTCTATACCTTGGTATGGAGATACACGAAAGCAATCACAAACTCATGAAGAAAAATTGGAGTTATTGGAAAAGGGGGCGTGGCACCTCCGATACAAACCGAATTTTTCATACTGCATATCTCTGGAAATGTTCATGGTAGAGTTCTGGAACTGGTATGGAGATATACGAAATCAATCGCATAGTCATGAAGAAAAATTCGGACTATTTGAAATGGAGGCGTGGCACCTCCCATAAAAACCGAATTTTTCATACTGCATATCTCTGGAAATGTTCATGGTAGAGTTCTGGAACTGGTATGGAGATATACGAAATCAATCGCATAGTCATGAAGAAAAATTCGGACTATTTGAAATGGAGGCGTGGCACCTCCCATAAAAACCGAATTTTTCATAATAAGTATCTCTGGAAGTGTTCATGGTAGAGTACTGGAACTTTATACGGCCGTGGCACCTCCCATACAAGTCGAATTTTTCTTATTGCATATCTCTATAATTGTTCTTGGTAGAGTACTGGAACTTGGTGTGGTGATATATGAAATTAATCGCATAGTCATGGAGAATATATGGAGCTATTGTAAAAGGGGGTGTGGCACCTCCCATACAAACCAGGCTTTAACACTACGTATTTCTGGAAGTGTTCATGGTACAGTACTGTAACTTCGTATTAAGATATGTATGTATATGAAAGCAAGCCCATACTCATGGAGAAAAATGTGGCTATTTGAAAAGAGGGCGCTGGCCTACAAATGTACCGACTTTTAGCTATCTTTGAATGTTTGTGAGTGAAATTTTCCTAAATGGGTGTCCGGATTTTAACGAAATTTTTTGTATGTGTTTGAGTGGGTCTCTGTATGCTTTACATTCACAATTTAACCCGCCAGTTGGCGTTGTAGTTGAGTTATTACTAAAGATCTTACTGATGATCCGATTTGGCTAATATATAAAATATGTATTGGTAGAAATACTGTTGCAAAAATCGCCAAGTGAGAAAAGGTGCGGTGAATGTCAAGTTAAATTGACCTGTTGCTCCATTGAGTATATCGAACTCTCCTGTGTTACGATTGGCCCAATGGATGTGATTTTCCAATATTATTATGCGTGTAAGCTTTTACGGTATTTCGTCTAAAATAAGTCTACGTATATTGCATTTTGAAATTGCCACCATAGAAACGGATCATTGTTGCCGCCAGGGAGTGACGAGGAAAAAGTTCTTCAAATTTATGTCGTGCAGAAATAAATGACGAACATCGTCGAAAACTGTGCAGTGCTGCCAAGTTTTTCAATTTGAATACACTATTAGACTGGAAATTTTAGGCAATGATATGAAATTTTCGTTACGATTCGACTCTCGAAAAACGACTTGCATTCGACACGACTCTCGCGATGAGGCGGTATATTTAAGGGATTCCCAAGCTATCATAAAATAGTTGGTTTCAATTAATACAAAAATTTATTTTGCCGTTAAAAACTTTACTACATACCACCCAATTAGGTTTTTGTTTAGCTACATACTTATGACCAGATTATCTGCTTTTTTGAGCTGAACTATCCAAAACATAATTAAGAATACAAAATTTTTACCCTGAAATCCAAATTATAAAATAATCCTGTATTAAAAATATAACTTTTCCATCTACAGCCCTGATTTATAGATTAAAAAAGTTAATTAAAATCGTACTATTATGCATGCTTACATATCAGCCGCTTCCCGTATCGTTCCGCAGTTGCAATATTTTGTGGCCTACGTTTCAAAACTAGTTTTTTCTGACATTAATAAAGCTAAAAACTGGGTAAAGCTTAGGGCTGCCAGATATCTATGTTGCCAAACCGGGACACTTTAGGGAGGGCCTCTCGCTCCCTTCCCTTTCATTTCGACGTGCGAAAGGATGCAGTGAAATTTTATTTTGACAGACAAAAACAAAAACATAAAAACATGAGATCATGAGATCATTACAACGTACGCCAACAAAACAAAACAACTTATCACAACTAAAGCACAGAGAATTTTTCATAATGCATGAACCTCTTTTTATTCTTTATAAAAATACAGTTTATATAACTTAAAAAACTTCGAAATTAATTTAAATTTTAACAACTGATCTTGTCGGGTTCGTAACAAATTTTATTCTGAAAACAAATTTCAAAATTTTTCATTTTACATTTTACATGAAAATATATTATTCAAAGCAACTTCTAATTCTTCTGAAGACAGTGCCATAAGCATACAGTAGAATACCTTAACTACTCCCCCTTTTTAAATTAGAAACGTCCTCGTTTCAGTTAATAGGTTTAGTTCTACTGTGTGACT
Organism: Rhagoletis zephyria; assembly: GCF_001687245.7. NCBI lineage: Eukaryota > Metazoa > Arthropoda > Insecta > Diptera > Tephritidae > Rhagoletis > Rhagoletis zephyria. The sequence goes on along the minus strand of NW_016160149.1, from coordinate 6,851 downwards.
ATAACAAGCTGAAATAACTTAAAAATAAAAATTCTATAATTCATAAGTCAACAAGTAACAATATTAAAAGTAATAAATTTAATAGAATTAACACAAATTGTAAATAATCAAAATTGATAGCGCAATCGAATGAAATATTAATATATTGCGTAAAATTGTACGTATTACCTTTAAAATACCGAGCAAACATTCATCTGAGATTGCTTTTATGAATTCTTTTCCCTTCGATTAAAACTGTTGTTCCAAGATCCCTTTCAATCGTCTTTTCCACAAAAATTTTACCAAACTTATTTCCTAGTCGCCTATTTCTTCTCACAAAAACTCGTTCTCCAGGTTCATATGATTTCATTGTTTTATTTCGATTACGTCTTCTTAAAATTTGTTCCTGAACCTTAACGAATCTCTCTCGAACTTCACTTAATTTATTATTTGAACAATTTTGTAAAACGTCAATACCCTGTAGTGAAACGAACTAGTGCGGAACTGGTTCGGTTCTAGTACGTTTGGAACCTTGACTACACCTTTTCCAACTGTATTTCAGAGAAACCTAAATGTATTTCATAAAACCACAAATTTATTTCAGAAAAGCTCAAATGTGTTTCAGGAAAGCGTAAATGTGTTTCAGAAAAACTCAGATGTGTTTCAGAAAACCGCAAATGTGTTTCAGATATGCAATATGCCTTTCAGAAAAACACAAACCCATTTCAGAAAAGCTTAATTTTATTTCAGAAAACCGCAAATGTATTTCAGAAAACCACAAATCTTTTTCAGAAAAGCTCAAATGTGTTTCAGAAAAGCGTAAATGTGTTTCACAAAATCACAAATGTATTTCAGAAAAACTTAAATGTATTTCGGAAAAACACAAATGTATTTCAGAAATCCATAAAAGTATATACTTTAGAAAATGCAATTACTAATGTATGTAGTATGCATGGAGATAAACTTAAAAAAACAAATATTTTATAAAATACGCAGTTAATATTCAATAGTAATTTTATGCGGTAACGAGTAATAAATTTATTAAATGGAATTAAAGGATAATTGCACGATTTGCATGATGGACATGCGCAGAAAATCAGTCGTGCGTTTGCTTCCATGTGGACATTTATTGTACGCAAAATGTAGTGGACCTGTCATTGTAGAAGAAAAGTGTCCAATATGTCGAGGAAATATTGAAGGTAAGTACTCGTACATATAATAACATATACATCTAAATAAATAAATAGCATTTTATATTTATCTATTTATGCATATAAAAAATTTTTGTGTGCATATAACGAGGTTCTGGAAAAAACTCATTACAGGAAATATAACAACGAGGACAGATTGCGGATTGTTGAGGCCGCTAATAAGGGAGAAGACTGGTGCAGTTTAGCATCATCTTTAGATATAGTTTATAAAACTGCTTTCACATGGGTGCAATCCGGCAGAGTCGTGACTCAAAAACGAGGTGGAGAGAATGAAAAGAAGCTGACTGAAAACGAGGTAGCTGTAATGGTTCGTTGGGTGGAAGAAGACTGTACTGTCACCTTAAAGCAGTTAGTCTCCAAAGTGCAAACGTATTTGCACATCGACCGCTGCAAACTACATAGAGGGTAAATTATTCACCCTCAAAAGCGTGCACCATATACCAACGACGATGAACACGTTGGAAAACAAGCAGAAACGTTCCGAATTTGTATCAGCTTTGAGTGGTTTTATTCAGCAAGGAAAGTAAATAGTTTACATTGATGAAACCAATTTTAACTTGTTTTGTCGTTGTGCAAAAGGTCGCGCACGATCTGGGACGCGAGCAGCAGTAATACTGCCGCCATCAAGAGAACCAAATGTACATTTAATCGGTGCTGTAAGCGTAGCGGGTGTGTTATCAATGGAAACGCGACGCGGCTCTTTTAAAAAAGAGAGTGCTGGAGAGTGGGTGAAGGGGATCCTCGAGAAGTGGACCGGTTTGGGAAATAATTTGGCGGACTTAGTTATTGTGTGCGACAATGCACCTTGCCATGCTGGACTGGAGCAAGTTGCCGCCAATAATGGATCGGCTACACTTTTGCGTCTTGGGCCATACTCGCCAATGCTCAACCCCATCGAAAACGTATGGGCGAAAACAAAAGCTTACGTAAAAACGCATATTTCACTTCCCGCTGTGAATGGACCTGGAGTGGTCGAAAGGCGTTTGCAGTACTTGGAAGGCTTAATTCACGAAGCAAAAGAAACCATTGCTACTGTGGATTGTGCTCGCGCTATAAAACACTCATCCATTTTTTCTCTGATGCTTTGGCATTACGCGACATGCCTGTAGGAATGTAATTCTTTTACTTATTTTTTAATAAATTCGCACACTCACAAGTACTGTTTGGTCGTTGCTTATATAATTCTCACTTAATTGGGAAGACGATGGGGATAAAAATTTTGGGAACATACATACATTTGTATTTTTCTGAAATACATTTGTGATTTTCTGAAACACATTTCAATTTTCTGAAATACATTTCCGCTTTTCTGAAATAGATTTGTGGTGTTCTGAAATACATTTGTGGTTTTCTGAAAAAAACTTGAGCTTTTCCAAAATAGGTTTTCGTTTTTCTGAAAGCCATATTGAATATCTAAAATACATTTGCTGTTTTCTGAAACACATTTGAGTTCTTCTGAAACACATTTGCGTTTTTCTGAAAGGAATATTGAATATCTGAAATACATTTACGCTTTTCTGAAACACATTTGAGTTTTTCTGAAATAGATTTGTGGTTTTCTGATATACATTTACGTTTCTCTGAAATACAGTTGGAAAAGGTGTAGTACGCGTTAATTCTCTTTTGCATGCTAGCGACTGGCGAATTTAACATTGCGATGTCCTGGGAAGTGTCAATTATCCCCCGTTGCATCCCTTTGGCTCTAGTTCCGAACCAGTTCTAAATTCGACAGATAAGATCTAGTTCGTTTTGCATCCCTTTTTCTATAGTTCCGAACCAGTTCCAAATTCAACAGATAAGATCTAGTTCGTTTTGCATCCCTTTTTCTATAGTTCCAAACCAGTTCCTAATTCGACAGATGAGATCTAGTTCGATCTGCATCCATTTTTTATAGTTCTCAACCTGTTATAAATTCGTCACCTTAGATCTACATTTCTAATCAGGCTTGTCGAAACATTTCCCTTGTATATTAAATACGATCGGTTGAAGGAAGGACAATACAATCACAAATGTTTAAACGCATTTATTAAAAATTTATAAACCACATTAGTAGTAGTGGTAGCAGTATTGAACTTAAGTAGAAAGTTAAAAAAAAAACTGCGTTCTGCTTAAAAGTAAAAATATTAGTTCACTTTGTCTTACTTGTCTAAATTTAAGCACGTTGATTTTTAAGTAAATTCAGTTCTTTTTAAGCTTATATGTATGTGAAGTACTGCGAAAGTTTTTGTTTTACTTAACTTAAATAAGATATACAGTCAGTCAATAAAGTTTAGGTACAGTGAAGTTTTTACAATACCGGCAACTATTTTTTAAATGTTTTATTTTTCCCTAATTTTTTATAAAAATATGGTTAATTCTACACCAAAAACCCCAAAAATCAGAGTTCCAATCCTTATGCAAAATTAAAGAAAACTGCGAATTTCCATCCAAGAATTGCAATTTGCACTCTTTAGAAAAATGTTAAGTACTCAGTTATTAGCCCATTCAATTTTAGTATAACAAAGTGCAAGTTTGAGGTAGGTAGGACTTACCATTGATATTTAGCAATGTTTTTTTTTGTTGTTTGGTAAGTCCTAGCTTCCTCACACTTGCACTTCATTATACTAAAATTGAATGGGCTAAAAAACTTTTTCTAGAGAGCGTAAATAGAAAGTGAATTATTTTAATACAATTTTGCAGAATTTTCTTAAATTTTGCACAAGGTTTGGAACTCTGAGTTTTGGGGATTTTGTTGTAGAATTGACCATATTTTTATAAAAAATTATCGAAAACTAAATTATTAAAAAAATAGTTGCCCGTATTGTAGAAAATTCGTTGTACCTAAACTTTATTGACTGACTGTATAGAGGTAGCTGTGGTGGATNATAAGTGGAAAAATAAAACTCAAAATTAATGATAATCTCTCCGCGAAAAAAATAAAAATCATTAAATAATCATTATTTGTAATCCCAAAAATAAAAATCAAATAATAATTCTTTCCGTTTGAGCGAAAAAATAGAACTCAATAATAATTCATAAAATAATGATTAAATGCTGATTTAAATTATTTTACTCATAATGATTACCATCCCTGATTTTAAAATTTAAAATAGAATAATTTAGTGAAAGTACCACATGTCATTGCTTTTCGACTGGTGCGGAACTAGTTACTATCGGACTGGTTCGTTTTTGGCAAAATCTGGTTCACTATTTCGTGTTTTCCCTACAGGGTAGGTTTAGCATTCGTTGTGGAGTGAATGCTGTTATTATATTTAATAGTAGCTAACAAAACAAGGTCTACTGTCTCATGTTACTGTTGTAGCTCCTTAATACAATGAGATATTTCACTTGACGTTGAGTGAAATCTTTCAACCTGACCATTAGTTTCAATGTGTAATGTGGGAATGAAAAATTGCTCTATTGAAAAATTGTCCCTCAAAAAAGTTTTGATAACATAAGACTGAAAAGCCTTTTCATTATCTGAAACCATTATTTTTGTGTTTTTAAATACTAACAAAATTTCAGGCAAAGCATCTTTAATATCCAAAGTAGATCGCGATGCAATCGGCTTAACCATAGCACATTTTGAAAATTTATCCAAACAAGTTAAAAAATTCTGTTTACCTGGTATGAAAATATCAAGGTGTAGAATTTCGACAGGATAATTTGGAATTGGAGTTCTACCAATTTCCAAATTTGATGGTTTCCGATGGTACTTGTTCTCCAAACATATTTTACAATTCGCGATTACTGACTTTAAAGTTTTTTTAATACCAGGGAAGTAGTATTCGCTAATAATTTGCTTAAAATTTTCTAGCAAACAACGATGCGCGCGATTATGTTCAACGGTTACTGTTTCCAGTTGATCATCTCTATTTATCAAGTCTATCACGAACAATTCTGTATGCCGAAATTTAACACCTGGAAACGAAGAAGCTATAGGATTTTGAATTTCCGCCAAAGTCTCCAAATCACAGTGAATCGCGTTAGTACTATTTGGATTAACCACATCTTTTAAACATTGTAATAAATCTTCTACAGAAATGAAAACAATAGTATGACCTATAAATTTTTGAAAAACCACCTTTGTGGTTTTAATATAGGAGGGCCCTTTTGTTAAAAGCAATTGATTTCTAAATTGGTTGACCGGACACTTAACAGTTTTAGTCACATCTGTAGAAGATTCTTCACTATGTTCTGTTTCTAACGAGGTACTGAGGTTATTAATATATTGCCTAGAGAGAGCATCAGCTACTTTATTCTCTTTCCCAGGTTTATAATGAAAATTTGGCGAAAACTCTTCAATAAATGCACGCCATCTTTTCATTTTGGTGTTGGGATTTTTTTCTGAAATAGAGAATATAAGAGGCTGATGATCAGTAAAGATTCTTACATTTTTTGTACCATATAGATAATGTCGCAGAGTTTTTAATGCCCACACAATAGCCAACATCTCACGTTCGTTTGTAGCATAATTTTGTTCAGTTGAAGAAAGCGTACGGGAAATCATTGTTATAGGTCGATTATTTTGAGATAATACCGCTCCCAAGGCATTTGACGAAGCATCAGTTGTTAGCTCAAACCCTGTAGGGAAAACACGAACTAGTGAACCAAATTTCTAGTTCAGTACTAGTTCTTTTTCGCCAAAAACGAACCAGTCCGATAGTAACTAGTCACGCACCAGTCCAAAAATAATGAAATGTGGTACTTTCACTAAACTATTTTATTTCAAATTTTAAACGCAGGGAAGGTAATCATTATAAGAAAAATAATTTAAATCAGCGTTTAATCATTATTTTATGAATTATTATTGAGTTTTATTTTTTCGCTCAAACGGAACTAATTATTATTTGATTTTTATTTTGGGATTACAAATAATGATTATTTTATGATTTTTATTTTTTCGCGCAGAGATTATCATTAATTTTGAGTTTTATTTTTCCAATTAAAATAATGATAATTTATAAAATTGAAAAGGCCATACATACACAACCTATTGAAATTTTGACCTTAAAAGTTTGGGTCTTATTCCTCTTATAAGGGTGCGGCTACCTCTCAAAAGGATACGTCGGTAATCACGCTAGTATAGTTTTTGAGTTGCTTAATAATCATTATACTTAGTGATTCCATAAACAAAGGCCAAGATCCTGAAGGACAATTGAGAAAGGCAATGCAGTTGCAGAAAAAGAGACATTTAAAAAAAAAGAGTGTAAAAATAATTATCACTTTCTCACTAAATTTATTTAAAAATGCAAGCCACCAGAGCTACCTTTTTTTAAGAAAAGACAAATTAATTTTTTTTTATGCAATCCAGCACAGCTACCTCAATACAGTCAGTCAATAAAGTTCAGCTACAACGAATTTTTTACAATACGGGCAACTATTTTTTAAATATTTTAGTTTTCGGTAATCTTTTATAAAAATACGGTCAATTCTACAACAAAATCCCCAAAAATCAGAGTTCCAAATCTTGTGCAAAATTTAAGAAAATTCTGCAAAATTTCATTAAAATAAATCACTTTCTATTNCTTTTATAAAAATACGGTCAATTCTACAACAAAATCCCCAAAAATCAGAGTTCCAAACCCGATGCAAAATTTAAGAAAATTCTGCAAAATTTCATTAAAATAATCCACTTTCTATTTACGCTCTCTAGAAAAAGTTTTTTAGCCCATTCAATTT
>NW_016160148.1:63008-69509 GCF_001687245.7 Rhagoletis zephyria | reverse complement strand
GTTCTGAAAGATTTTGGAGCACTTTGAGCAACGAGAAACGCGTTTATTTTAACGGCTGCTATTTTTAAAATTCTTTTTTATAGTATTTTTACGATACTTTTCCATTTCGTCAACAAAGTATATTAAAAATTAGTAAGAAACAAGTTGATTTGAACGTCTGCATAGTAACGGATTTTTGGATCTGGCAGGGCATTTGCACCCAAAATTTCGTCTGGCTTCAAACATATAGCCTCCTGAGGATTCAACCTATGATAATATATAAAATTTAGCCTGGTTATTATAGTGTAAATAGTCCACTTTTAATCGCCACTTTAGCCGCGTCTGGCACCCACTTTGCACCGCCCTACCAGTCTGGCCATTTTTTCTTTCGGTTTTCGGTTTATAAGTTGGGTATTTTACTATCCGTAATTTTCGAACATGTGGTAGCACCCTTCTGGTCGGATAAAGCCTGGTATACATATGTACAGTTCAATACGAGCGTGAGCGTGAGCTTCTTATTTTGACCAATATCTTCGTTATTACTTAACTTTTGGCAATAGTTGATACATCAAAAAATAGAGAATCAAAATATCTTTCAGAATTATAGAATAAAAACTAAATTAAAATGCATAATCTTTTTTTCAAGCTCACACTCAATTGTGTGCGTACGCAAAGCATTCGCATGTGAACGACAAGTTTTGACAGATGTGTGTGAGCGTCCATAAGTGCACATTTACACACGGCGGTTTTTTTTGCCGCAACTCGACGTTTGTACGAGAGAGCGGGACGAGGAAAGGAGAGGGGCACCGAGTTGCTCGTGCTAGGGCAACACGCTTTGTGCTCTCGTTCGCCTGTGTAAATTGAACCGCTGTTCACAGCTGACAACAACAATTGCATACACACAAATCTCCGTGTGTAAATGAAACGAGGAACACAAAAGGGAATGTGAAAAATCGCGGCGACAAAAGTTTCCGTGTATAAACGCAGTCAAAGAATACAAATGCATGATTCAATAACTACAGGTTGTAGCAATCGTACAAAAACAACATTTACCGTTGGTATCATGATTCAATAATAGGTTCGTTCACGTAGCTGTTAATTGTTCATGTTTAACCAAAACTTACAAGTTTTTGCGTTCGCGTACGCAAAAAACTTGCAAAGTAGGGGGAATTGAGAGAGCAAACTGACATTTCATTTTGAGGGGAAGCTGCTGGTTTCTGCTGGAAAAATTTTTGCAAACAGCAATTTGCCAACAGGAAAACAGCTGATCAAAAACAGCTTGTTGGCATTTACGCAAATCACAAAATTGAATTTTAATGGTTTGGAAGATAAAAATTACAAAATGCGACTAATTAAACTTGTAAGAAATAAGTAGTTATTTGTTTAATCAATAAACTGTGTCAGTATAACACTTTGCGATGACTTTTCGTACGTTTTAAATTTTACACTTTTGTATGTAAACAAAAATTATATCAGCTGTTCGTCTAACTTGCAAGTTTCTGCAAATTTTCTGTTCGCGTACTATTTTGGATATTTCTCTCATGTGAGAGAACAGATGACATTTCGCCGAAATTTGGCAGTTGGTTGGTTTCTGCTGAAGATTTTAAACGAACGCACCTAATACAAGGTTCGATAAACTGACAGTTGTCTCTCTCGCACCGCTCCCTTAGCAGTGGCACCAAGGCGAATTTATATAAGGTGGTGTTGTTTAATCAGCTGCGTGCAGCGTTTGATTGTCAAAATTTTACATTTTGCTAGTGAGTGAGTGAACACGTGAGAGTGTTTGCATTTTCTGTCGCCCTTTTTCATTCGGAGAAGAATAGCTGAAATTTGATAATCCCCAGCTAAAAGCAAAAACAAAATACAGGTAATTGTTGTATTTGTTGAATCGATACCACCTTATATGAATTCGCCTTGAGTGGCACCGTGTTGCTTCTTTGCAAATTTACATGGAAACAGTGTAGCTTTGTGTGAAATAAAAGTATAAGCTTTTGTGCAATATGTTTATTCGTATATGCATATGGGGCATATTTAACTGATGAAAACATAAGCACTGGATGTTTACATCAATCTCACAGTAGTCTTATTTTAATTTTGAGTCATTTTGCAGTTTTTATACAGCTAAATAGTACATAAATTACGTTATTCACGTAGATATATCAATATTACGTTCAACATTTCGTTTAAAATGCCAGATTTCCTGCAAATACATTAGAATGTACAAAAGGAATTTCACTACTAATCGTCTACTTTGCGTACTTTTCTACTACCATTTTCCCACCAAGAGATTTCATTTTGCCCCTTTCCCCGTCCTTCGTAAATGCAACCTTTTGTAAGGGAGTGTCAAACCGCAGCTGTCAATAATTATCTAACCTTGTATTATTGAATCATGCGTTGGTATGAACTCCTTGTGTCATCAACATCTTCTTTATGTATTCATATTCGTATGTATATGTATACCCTGCATACCAGGATTTCATAGAACTCTGAAAGGTTTCACAATTTTTTTAAAGAATTTTCTCTAAGAAATCGTACAGAAATTTCTTTACTAGTTCTTGTCAACCGCTTCATATGTTTTTCTTTAAAGATTCCTAAAAGAATCTTAACAAATTTCCGATACTCTTAAAGATTTCGGTAGCATTTGTTTGCAGGGTATAGCCCTGTATGCAGCTCTCAAGAAAACTTTCAAGAAAAAATTGCCATTATTTCGCGTGTGTCCAAGGAATTTTGACATTTTTGATACCTCACAGCCTGTTGCCTCACTCTTTCCTCAAGAAATAATGGAACGGGCATATATTTCTGTTGCAAGCCTGGGTTGCCTTGTGCTCTTTTTTCACAGAAAACTTTAGAAAACCGTAGTAGAAAGCGTAGTAAATTTCTTAAGAACTGCGTACTGCCTTAAGGAAATTGGACTCAAGAAAATTTCTTAGCCATTTCTTGTACGTCATTTTATATGGAGTTTTGCTTTTCTTGAGAGCTGCATACAGGCCTTATATATTTACGTATATGTGTATGTATACGCGAATATGTAAACAAAGCAAAACAGACGATAATTTGTCACAAGCGTGCTCATAAGAAGAAGCATAGCTTCTATCGATATCACCTGTAATTGATGCGCCTTGATACAAATGGAATTCTTTGCCATTGCGAAAGTTCACGCTCACGCTCGCACTGAACTGTATATCAAGCTTAATACAGCCATTTTAATTTGTTTGCTTGTTTACTTTGTTGAAGAAAAGTAGTGAAATGGTTAAACGCGTTTTATATTGTTAAAAAATAAAATAAAATAAAATACATTTATTGTACACAATACACACGTGAACATTGAAAAGATCGTGCATTTATGCAAGCACAAGTGATAGCTGCACTTTTTATATGAAAATTTGCTAATGGAAGTGCACAAAATTTAAACAACAAATTACTTAAATACTAGTATTAAAAAAGTGAAAATAGTGAGAATTTATGTAAACAAATCTGTTTCTTAGCATCCTCGTAAAGTATCATGAGAAAATTCGTTATAGTTTTGCTAAAACACACCAGTGACGGATCCAGCTGGGGGGTTTTGGGGGTTAAACTACGTGTCAGTCAGTGGCGGGCCCACGGGGGGGTTTTAATATGGCGCATATGTATGTATAATATGGCGTCTATGTATTGAAATACCCCCCTTGGGTCCGCCACTGACTGACCCGTAGTTTAACCCCCAAAACCTCCCCCCGCTGGATCCGCCACTGAAACACTCACATGTCGATGCACGCTCAAGTCAACCCAACATTTCTTTTGCGTATGTACGTACATCTGCTTTGTACAGAAACAAATCTAATTTACCTTTACAAGATATGTTGGCATTTCCATATGTAAAAATTGGCATGTGCACATGCAAATATATATCGTGTAAGAACACCTTTACACTGGCTACACACGACGAACTGATCCGCGCACATGTGCGCCAACATGCTCGCTTTCGTTTGCTACAGACCAAGGCGCATCAATACGTATGGATGCGCCTTGCTACAGACGGTGAGCGGCTCATAAGTGATTTTGTACTCAAAGCGTAAACATGGAAAGGAAAGACGCGGATGATGCAATTGAAATACTTATGACTTAGGTTTTTTTATGTATGTGTTACTTAAATTTAATCATATTTTACTTGTATGTACGCTACCTTCAATTATTGTTATTTGTGATAAAAAAGGAGAATCGTGTTTTTTTCATTTTGAAAAAAAAAGTTTTCTCACGAGGTCGCGCTGGTCGGTTCTTTATAAAAACGCTGATGTTCTCAATTTTTTTATTTTCTTGACATGTCAAAATACAGCTAAAATTTTTTTTTTACATATAATTACTCTGGTATTATTGAGGAACATTGCCTTAATTACATACCTGTGTTGCGCAGTTAGAATGGGCCTAGCGCCCGAAAATATGCTCTCGAAAAGAGGCTAGTAAAATTAAATTGTTGATACTGAACGATTTACGCATTGTCATGGGTTGGAACTTGTTACCAGGGGGTTTCTGGGGTTGCTAATTTATTTATTTTATTTATTTGTTCAAAAATAGCCTACGGCTAATAAAATTATTCCTATTTACAAATTAACAGCCAGTTGTCTATGACATTATAAATTTTAATTATAAACTAAATTATCTTATTGATTTTTGTTTCAGTCTTGCGAATTCACGAGGTACATGCATATTTATATCACTTACGAAGTATACATAATAATAATAATAGATTGGCGCTTACACATATGTTAGTGTTTGGCCGAGCTTCTCCTCCAACTTGTGGCGTGCGCCTTGATATTGTCACACAAAGCGGAGGGACCTACAGTTTTACGCCGACTCCGAACGGCGATTGTATTTTTATGAGAAGCTGTTTTTCATGGCAGAAATACACTCGGAGGTTTGCCATTGCCTGCCGAGGGACGACCGCTGTTAAGAAAAAACCTTTTTATAATTTTTTTGCGATGTTGCTTTGACCAGGGCTTGAACCCAGGTGCTGGTGAGTGAAAGCGCGCACTGCTTACCACCACACCACAGCGGCCGAAGTATACATACATACATATATATGGGCAAATCTAAAAAATAGGTACACTTTCAAAAAAAAATTTTAATTTTTAAATTTGTGCGCACACCTATGTTTTATATATCATTTTATTCGTAATCTCTTAATAAATCGATTAATATAAGTGTAATTCATTTTCATCAAATGCTTCAAAAGTTAGACGAGAAATAAGCATGAAATAGAAAACAAAAGAATAAGCTGGGTTGAAATTACGCTGTTCAAGTTGTAAACTTTGAGCAAAGATTTTGAAAGTTGAACTCACTTAATTGGGATGTTCTAAATTCAATGGCATGCCGTGTTTTATCAGATTGGCTCCGGTTTTCGAGATAACGGTACTTGAAAATTTGATTAAATTTTAACTATTTTATAAAAAACAGGTTTTTTAATATTACCTTAATTATTCCTTAAAATTATCGAAATAGGTTAACATTAACATATAGCTCCAATACAACTGATTACTCAGATATGTGTTTTTGCGCTATAACTCTAACTTCATATCTGAATAATAAATTGTATGCGTGCTATATGTTAAATTGAACCTATACTAAATTTTAACCTGTTTAAGTGAAGGAGTTATAACGCAAAACAACGTCTCTGATCAATCAGTTGTATGGGAGCTATATGTTTTAGTGAATCGATTTCGATGATTTTATGGAATAGTTAAGGTAATATTAAAAAACGGTTATGTGCAAAATTTTAGTAAAATATCTTCAAAACCCAGGGACTTTTTTATAAAATAGTTAAAATTTAAGCAAAGTTTCAAGTACCGCTATCTCGAAAAGTGGAGCCAATAGGGTGAAACTGAGGACGCCATTGAATTTAGAAGGCTCCAGTTAAGTAAGAGCAACTATCAGAACATTTGTCGAAAAACAGTTGCTTTGATACCATTCTCGAAATATTCTGACTAAAAGAAGGAGCATCATTAAATGTAGTAAATCAGGGTTTTTACACACTTCTAGAGACAAATTTTTTGAAGCATTTTACATGTATATGTAATTTTATAAGGACTAGCAGTTATAGAAAGATTTAGATCGTTTCGTCGTATTTTCCAAATGTGCCTTCAATTAAAGTGTTTTTGGAATAAAAATTACGCGCAAGATCGCAGAATATTTTATCTTAAAAGTTAGTTTATTCTGAAAGCACACCTCTTGCTAAGGTATCAAATTATTCGTAATTGTTTGTAGAATACAATACATACTTAAAAAGTTCTTAAAATTAAATGCTTCAAAACCTATACGCGATAAACCGAAAATTTAGAAAATTCTGAAATGTAAAGTTACAGACTTTGAGTTACTTGCCATTTCGTTATTTTTTAATGCACACTTTTCTTACCCACTACATATGAAGTGTACACATAAGTGCTAAACGCCGATTTAATTTCAAATCAAAATATGGTGTGCTTCAAAAATGATGACATAACTAATTGTGCCCCTCTTAAAAATTACATAAAAAATTCATTTGTTTTCATT
>NW_016160148.1:43710-62876 GCF_001687245.7 Rhagoletis zephyria | reverse complement strand
TTAAGTATACGTCAGTGAATTATATCCAAAAGCAACCAGCTTGATTTAGTTTACAACAGTGAAAATAAAGCTAAATAACACAAAGGTTACCTGTTTTCTAGATTTGCCCATATATATTTATATGTTGCAATATTTCTAGAACTACCGAATACATTAGTTGCGTAGCTGGCGAGGCCTAGTCTCCAGTCTACCTTAATGTGCATCAGGCGAAAAGGCCTAGTTTCCGCTCCTCTGCTAACGAGCTTTCGAACATGGTCGGAAAGGCCGAGTTTCCGATCCATGTTCTCGAAGTCACTCATATGCTACCGCTCCCGCTCTATTTCGTGCTGGGCAAACCGTCTGAATGACCGTGTTCGAGCGATTTGCGTTTTCTTCATTCGTTACTTTCATTGCCACTTCTTCGTCGATGTTAGGCAGGCGGAAAGACCTCGTTNTGGGTTTCTGGGGTTGCTGATTAATAATCTGATGTCAGATTTTCAAAATTCAAAATGGCGGTTAAGAGTTTCAAACAAATCCAATCATTTTTTTAAAGTTGGTCGCCATTTGGGATCTACCATTTTTAATTTTGAAAATCTGACGCCAGACTCGTAATCAGTAACCCCAGAAAGCCACTGGAAACGTGCTAACCCTTGACAATGTTTAAAACGTTCAGTATCAACGTTTTAATTTTAGAAATTTTTTTTTAATTTGATCGCCATATTTGATCCGCAATTTTGAATTTAAAAAAATTAACTTCAGATTCGTAATCGGCGACCACAAAAACTCTCCAGTGCCGGGTTTCGAACAAATCCAATCATTAAAAAAAAAAATGGACCGCCATTTTGGATCCGCCATTTTGAATTTTGAAAAACTGCCTTCAGATTCCTAATTAGCAACCCCAGAAACCTCCTGGTAACAAGTTCCAACCCATGACAATGCGTAAGTCGTTCAGTATCAACGTTTTAATTTTACTAGTGTCTTTTCGAGAGCATATTTTCGGGAGCTAGACCCATTCTAATTGTCCAAGACAGGTGTGTAATTAAGGGAAAGTTCCCCAATAATACCAGAGTAATTATATGTAAAAACCACACTTTTAGCTGCATTTTAACATGCCATGAAAATAAAAAAATTGGGAACATCAGCATTTTTATAAAAACCGACCAGCGCGACCTCTAAGAAAACTTTTTTTTTTCAAAATAAAAAAATACGTGTCTCTTTTTTTATCACAAATAACAATATTCTGATGTAGCGTTTATGAATTTCCAAAAAGAGTGTTTTTATGAACCACTCTAATGTACAGATGTGCATATAGTAATTTAGCCTCATTTATCAAAATTCAATTAACGCACATTGCTTGGACGCATTTATCCGCGATGTGCACACTGCAAGCATCAACACAAAATGAGGTTGTTGTTTTTGTTTCCAATGCGATGCTCGCAAACCACGCTACAAACGACAACGTGAACTGCCCTACAAACGAGGAACATGCACCACAAGCCGAGCATGTGCGCGGATATGTTCGTCGTGTGTAGCCACTGTTACACGCGAAGCTCATTTAACAGATGCCTAAGGCCCTGTCTCCACAGGAAAACACTGATGTCGTGATAACCATGTCACAAAATATATTTCCAATGGAGACCGCCTATTTCTTATGTGCTGCAATATATGTCAGCGCTTATTGCTTGACATCTATTGCAGGCAATTCGATAGTTTGACAGCCATATTTTCATTTGAAAGAAAGCGTGCTGGTGGTAACATCGATGAAATTTTGATATTAAATCAAAATAAAAATCTGTTCCGTATTGGATAATTTATGATTACGTTTTAGGAAATTATTTANAAATTATTCATCAGGTTTTTTAAAGATTTAAATGTTTTTAAACACCGAAATTGAGAGAATGTTGTCTGGTGGCGTCATGCGGCAAATGCTTATTTCAAGACATCAAAGTGCCCACACACAAAAACTTGCAATCACATTGCTCGTCAAAATGACAGTTGGTAGGCCATCGCTGTTNGTTTTTAAACACCGAAATTGAGAGAATGTTGTCGGGTGGCGTCATCCGGCAAATGCTTATTTCAAGACATCAAAGTGCCCACACACAAAAACTTGCAATCATAGTTGCGATCCGTACGAGTCCGAACTAATCAGAATCAGTCCGATTTTGATTGAGAGGACAAAAAAGAGAGTAAATACGGTTCTCTCTCTGACAGAAGTTACCAATTTTAGTCCGAGAATTTTTTGCTGGTAAATTCTGGTAAATGTGAAACGATCAGCTGTAGTATGTTTGGCAACCAAATTGTAAAAGTTCACTCTGCTAATTCATGTTGAAAAGTATTTAATTACTTGTTTAAGTGGATTCTAATGAATTTGAAAGTATTTTTGGTGATTTACATGTGTGAGCTGAGTGTGTTTACATACAAAATAAGCAACAATTTACAACCAAAATTTGGTGGTTATGTTGAAGTTGACAGAAGTTACCATTTTTTACTGGAAAGCGATCCCGTACTTTTCAATGTTACTCTCTCGCTCTGAGCGAATTTTTATTTTTTGACAGTTTTACTAGTCCGAGTCCGAGGAATACGGGATTGCACCTCATATTGCTTGTCAAAATGACAGTTGGTAGGCCATCGGTGTTTGCCTGTGGAGTTCTGCGGTTATGTGACCACTCTCAAGCAATGCCAAGTATGCATAACAGAGCCTATAAGTTCTGAACACATTGAAAACGACAAGCTACGGGCAGCGACATCATCAATTTTTGAGTTTTAGCCAATTTACACGATGATTTTTCACGCTGGGTGGAAAGTCATGCGTGTCGAGCTTGTAGGCAAGAAGTGTACTGAAGTCAGCGGGGTAGGCAAGCACGCACGGTGAGCGAAATCGAGGGGTTTTTGAAACGTTTCGCTTTTATCGAGTTCACTTTTTCGTATTTTCGCTTTAAACTCGCGATTCGCTCCGCTTTAAAAATGAGGACGAATGAGTTGAGCAACGAAAATTTTACGCTTAAATGTTAAAAATACGGAAGAAACGCCCCAAAGAAAAACTCACCTCGTAAATGCACGAGGATTTTCGAAGACTTTTGAAAAGGGAACGTGCCAAAAACACAGGGTGAAAATTCGTCGCGTAAATCGGCTCTTTGACATAAAAGAAGAGGAGGAACCTTATCTGTCGCTGGAAAAATAGAAATAGATCTAATCGGGCCACAAGCACAGTCGTCGCGTAGCCCGGTCGTCGCCAAAATAATTATCTACATTAGAGAGCGTGTTAAAACAATTTGACAGCTGAGGTCCGTAGCTCATCGTTTTCATTGTGTTCGGGGTATAAGGCTTGAGCAGAGGGCTGCACTTTAAACGACGATATGTACGTACATACATACGCATGAGTACCTAGGTTTCATTTTACCTTCCTTTTATTAGCTCGGGATGTAACTATGTAATACTGATGCGCCTAAAAGATGCAGCGATTTCTATTCTCAAGTTACATACCTGACGACAGTACGAATGGCAATTATAATAGGGGTTTTGGTTTTTTAAACTATAATTTTATTTTACCGAGATTCAAATTTGAAAATAAATTTTTATTTACCTCCCTATTTTGTTACCTTTTTACCTTTTATTAGCTCGGGATGTAACTATGTAATATTGATGCGCCTAAAAGATGCAGCGATTTCTATTCTCAAGTTACATACCTGATGACAGTACGAATGGCAATTATAATAGGGAGGTTTTAGTTTTTTAAACTATAATTTTATTTTACCGATTCAAATTTGAAAATAAATTTTTATTTACCTCCCTATTTTGTTACCTTTTATTAGCTCGGGATGTAACTATGTAATATTGATTCGCCCAAAAGATGCAGCGATTTCTATTCTCAAGTTACATACCTGATGACACTACGAATTGACATTATAATAGCGAGGTTTTAGTTTTTAAACTACAATTTTATTCAATTAGCTACATAAACCGCATTGTTATGTACATATATGTGTCCTTGGGTAACGGAGGAAAGAATCGGTTGAAAAAAATGCCTGAGCTGCCGAATAACTATGTACAAAGCCAGGCGTAGTAAAATCGTTTATACACGTAAGCACACGATGAAAACACTCTTCATAAATAATTACGGGACGATACGTAGTATGTAGACGCGTGCATACATATTTGGATACATACGTTTACAGAGCGATTCGCAAATGCCTATATACTTTCACATATATGTATATATACATGCATGTAATATACGCAATTAACTCCACCGTTTACACGAAAAATCTTTTAAATAACGAAACTTTACCTATTTCCACATTTTCATTGTACTTGTATCATTAGATCTGGGGATATCTGATAAATTTTTTACCAAAATCGAATTTTCTTCGATAATTTGCAAGGAATGTGTGTGGATGTACACAAAGCCATGCACCACATTTTTTCATCTAAAGGTTAAAATACAACGAGACTTACCTTCAATACGAATTGAAGTCACTTAGTTATTCAATTAACACTATTTTTTAGCTATGAATTAACTTTTAAATATATTTTAAACCACTTTTTTCACGTAACACTCAACTGCGACGTCTACTTTCTCGATTTTGATGAAAAATGACATTGCCAAAATGGCGACCGATTGTCGCTGAATATGCTCACAATTTGCTGAACATGGTGTTGCCACAGACTTCACAACTTTTTCAAAAACAATTCGTGGTTATGTTTGCAAATGAAATTAAGGGTTATGGTAAATATTTGTTCAATTTATAAAATAGTGCACATTTTTCCGTAATTGTTTGGTATTTTTTAGTGTAATCACAAGGATATCGTTAATATTTTGTCAAAAGTTTGGCATTCAAAAAAACGCTGATTATTTTGAACTGGTAATTTGTAAAGAAGAAGCATTTCTAACTTGACAGCTTGTACAATTACTTCCGTCAAAAAAAAAAATTGTAGAACTACGTGGTTCTCAAAATTTGTGTGAATCTCGNCCGCTGATTATTTTGAACTGGTAATTTGTAAAGAAGAAGCATTTCTAACTTGACAGCTTGTACAATTACTTCCGTCAAAAAAAAAATTGTAGAACTACGTGGTTCTCAAAATTTGTGTGAATCTCGCGTACAAATGTATATTTTGTAAATTGTGTACCAGAAATGTCACTGACAAGCGAAGATACCATGTCAACTACGCATCCTGGCCAGCAAACTGAAAATGATTTTTATGGCAGAGCACAAAAATATTGGTCCGAGGTGCCTGCAACAGTGAATGGCATGCTCGGTGGACTGGGGTATCTGAATAGGATTGACATCCAAGGTTCCAGTAGTTTTTTGCGTGAATTAAAGGACTTGGATAGAAATACCGCACTAGATTGTGGTGCCGGCATTGGACGTATAACAAAAAACTTGCTACTGCCACGTTTTGAAACAACGGACATTGTCGAACAGAATGCCAGTTTCACGGAGAAGGCACGCGAATTTTGTACTGAAAATAATGAACACCTAGGTAGACTAGGGGAAATCTACACTATGGGTCTTCAAGAATTTACCCCAACAGCCGGTAAATATGATGTGATATGGTGTCAATGGGTTTTAGGACACCTTACCGAAAATGATCTGCTCAATTTCTTCCGCCGCATACGTAGTGGTTTGTCCACTAAAGGCTATTTAATAGTTAAAGAAAACGTCACCTCGTCCAGCATGGTCGAAGAAGACAAACAAGATTCTTCGGTGACAAGGCCTTTAAAGGCCTACGAGACAGCTATTAGAAGCGGAGGATTCCGGATTGTGAAATCCTGGCGCCAGCAGAGTTTTCCCCCAGGTTTATATCCAGTTTACATGCTGGCATGTCGCCCTACAGAGTGAAATTGTCTTTACAAATTTTAGCTGTACTATAGTATATAATAAAAAACATTGAAAATTAAGAAGTGTATTTTCATTTATGATGGTATGCATTAATTAATTTTTTCACTTGCATCTCTGCAATTTGTTGAGCGATACGAATAACATTTTAATTGTCAAACATTGTGAATTGTCATGAAAACTTAAGAGGAAGCAGTACTTTTTGTTTCTTTTTGCTACGTAGCGCATAGAAGTTGCGGCTGTGAAATTAATCGGTTAAAATATAGATTTGTTAGGCATTTTTGAAGAACAAATAAGCATGAATTCGCCCCCAGTATTTATTGACTTATCTTTGGATGAACAGGTAATCTGTGCTTTTTGGTAAATTTCTATTGCGAGAAAACTCCCTCTGTTTGAGGTTATGTTTCTGTATACGATGCAGCGAGGTGCTTTGATAATTTCAGTTATAACTATTGCAGGTGCAAGAGCTTAGAAAGTTTTTCAAAAAGTTAGGAGCCGAGATTTCTTCAGAAAAATCCAACAAAGGCGTTGAAGATGATTTGCACAAAATCATTGGTGTTTGCGATGTTTGCTTCAAAGACGGTGAACCCTCACAGATTGATGGCATCCTCAACAGCATTGTTTCCATTATGATTACAGTAGTAATAGTTGTCCTTTTACTGAACTCTTTGATAACTTTCTAATATATTTCAGATACCACTTGATCGCGGCGAAAACATTGTTTTGGCGTATTGCGAAAAAATGACTAAGGCACCAAATGTGCCTCTGGCTAAAGTTTGTTTGGAGTCATTGTGGCGTTTGTTCAACAACTTGGATACTGCATCTCCTTTGCGCTATCATGTTTACTATCATCTTGTACAGGTTGCCAAACAAAGTGATCAAGTTTTAGAAGTCTTCACCGGTGTTGATCAGCTGAAATCGCAATTTGCCAACTGCCCACCGTCCAGTGAGCAAATGCAAAAATTGTACCGATTGTTACATGATGTAACAAAAGACACCAATTTAGAGTTGTCGGCTAAGGTGATGATTGAATTGCTGGGCACATACACAGCTGATAATGCTTGTGTTGCACGTGAAGATGCCATGAAGTGTATAGTAACAGCACTAGCTGATCCCAACACCTTTCTGCTGGATCCGTTACTAGCGCTTAAGCCCGTGCGATTCTTGGAGGGCGATTTGATTCATGATTTGTTGTCAATATTTGTATCGGACAAACTACCATCATACATTCAGTTCTATGAAGATCACAAAGAATTCGTTACTTCCCAAGGTTTAAATCACGAACAAAATATGAAGAAAATGCGTTTACTGACTTTCATGCAACTGGCGGAGAGTAATCCAGAAATGTCATTTGAAACACTTACAAAAGAATTGCAAATTGCTGAGGATGAGGTGGAGCCGTTCGTCATAGAGGTGTTGAAAACTAAATTGGTGCGTGCCCGCCTGGACCAGGCCAATCGCAAAGTACACATTTCATCAACTATGCATCGCACATTTGGCGCTTCCCAATGGCAACAGTTGCGTGATCTTTTATACGCATGGAAGGAGAATTTGAGTACTGTGCGTGAAGGTTTGGTAAGTGTTTCTGCCGCACAGCTCGAGTTGGCCCGTAGTCAAAAATTGGTTCATTAACCAATCAACAACAAATAGCAGCAGATGAGATAACTTTGGTCTTTTATATTTAACAATGATATAAATAAATTTAATTCGAAGTAAGAAAAACAAAACTACTAAATTTTCATTTTGCCAACGTACAGTTAACTTATGGATATCGAAATCACTGCATATAAACGTATGTACATAAATATATATTACCATATGTACTAAATGTATTGTCAGCCTACGTACAATTAAGTACACACATTTGAATGCATATTTAACTTCCAAGGAAATCTAAACGGATATGTAATTTGCTACACAGACAGTTCCATAATGAATAAAATGGAATTTTAACCCAAAACCACAACCGACTTCAATGCTCACAAAAAATATAGGAGTACCATTAATTTCTTTATGATCCAATGATTACATTTAAACGAAATTAGTATGGATATTGAAGCCGTCTTAACAGCTAACAGCTCGACCCGCGATATCCCCAATGCTGGCCGGGCATGTGGAGGCTCCCCACGACACCAACCACCTCTTCACATGTTAGCTCAGACCCACTCAGTTAACACCCCTCTCCCTTTGGTTCGACCCCGACCAAACAGCCCGTTTCTTGGGCCTACCGTCATTTGAGCTCGAACCGACCTAGGCGGGTCATTCCAGCGCCATTACAACAACAACTGTATTGGATAACCCTGAGGGGCAACCTTTCCAACAACAAAAAAAATCATCGACTGCGCCTGTCGTCTTGTTCCATACAATACATACAGTGGAATTAAGTCTCTCCAAAGAATGCAGTTAATGAATTTGCTTTTTGCTTAAATTGTATTTTAAATTTATTATATACATTTAAGGCAACCTGTTAACTAAATACAATAAAACCAATATACATATGCACCCAAATCTATTGAAATTCATGCTATTAGTTAGAATGCTTCCTAAATTGGTATTTTTCTAGTTAGAAAGCATGTTAATCGAAATATTTACATTCTAATTTACTGTTGGTTTAATTCTAAACTATAAATATCCCTTATGGAAAATATTGCTTTGTTAGGAATAAGCCCGCCATTAATGAATGATGTCATTGCGCAGTACGCATGTTCCATTAAATACGTAAATATGTGCTTACTTTGGAAGTTATAAATTTTCCAAAATCGGTTTCAATCTTTCAACGATTGTAGACACTTCAGCCATTGCTCCAACGCCGGTGTCACCACACATTAAGGTCTTCGAAATACAAGGAACTTCAATGTAGCCCCAAGATTTAAGTTTACCAATTTGTTCATAAGTCAAGGGGTGGTCGTACATACGGGTATTCATTGCTGGACAAAAGAGCAACGGCTTGTGCAGATCCCAAGCGCGGACCACACATGTCAGCAAGTTGTCGCATATACCCTAAAAAATAGTTGTGAATAACAGATAAGCTAAAATTTAAATGATTCGTTCCATAAAAAACTCATTCCCACCGTAGATATTTTTGCGAGTGTGTTTGCGCTGAGCGGCGCAATAAGTAATACATCCGCCCATTTACCCAATTCTATATGTAATACCGGATCACCCCTCCTTTGCCACATTGACCATTCCGCGGCATCAATCAATACCTTTACGTTTGCGGGCAAAAGTGTGCTCTCGAAAAAGTGACGGGCATGTTGTGTGGGAACTATTTTAATCTGCAAGTAGTTTGCAAGAATTCTTTTAAGAATTCCCAATAAATGAAAATAATATACTTACGTTTATGGCATAATCTTGTTCAAACTCTTTGATCTTTTCGATAAGCAGTGGAAGTTTAATGGTAGCTACACTGCCTGTAACACCGATTAATATGTTTTTTTGTGGTCTCATCATGGTTTTTGTTGCTTTGTTTTACTATTTTCTGTGTATTGCACTTAATTTTTATTGGTATTTTCATTCGCATTCGCGTTATGCTCGTCTTCGAAACCTAGCTTGGACCATTGGGTCTGCTCCATCAAATTATTTTGCATACGACAACCCAGATACTCTTTAGCTTCCAGTCGGCACTTTGAGTTGTTATCGCTGTTGCGACGCAAACAGCTCATGTAAAGCAGATAGTACTTTTTGCAAATATTTTCGTGATCAAGTGGAAAGCTGCCTTTCTCCGGTGGTGTTGGTATGAATGACTTCTGATTAAGCGTATTTGAATTCATTTGACAAAGTAATGATGCGATAGCTACCTGGGAACGGGTTTACAAGCGATTACACAAATTTTACGTGAAACAAAAGTAGCAGTGACATCTGAAGGGAAATAGTTGTATATAAAATGTAATCACAAATTGTGATTCACAATCGTGGTCTGAAATTAACCCAGTACATAATATACGTATATCTAAATTGTGATTTTTGGCCATTTTTCTAAGGGACCGTAGGGAAGCATAGGGGGCCTAGGTTGTCCGGGGTTGCATTTTTGTCAATGGCGATTCAAGCCCTCTCCAAAAAGGTCGGTTGGAGGTGCCACACCGACTCCCCCTTCGCCCCCCGCACCTTTACCGAACGTCCATAATGGAAAGTTTCCCCCAAATTTTTACTGGATGGCGTTCGATAACGACAAAAAATTATCCAACACACAAAAATTGAGAGAGCAAGCGTTCATTTTGATGCACGAGAAGCGTTCATTTTGTACTGGCAAAATTAAATGGTTAGTCAGCAAAAATTATCCAACACGAAAACATATGATCACAAAACATATGGTTGCAATGTTTGTAAACAAACCAAATTGCATTTTTCGAGTTTTGGTATTTATATGCTTTTTGGCTGCCTGCTATGTGATTTTATGATAGTGCCAACTAGTTTTTACTCCTAGAAATGTTCCTGGCGAACATTGAATGTTCACTTTCCTTTTTTCTACCATGGAGGCAACATGAATTTCAGTTTGTTTACAAATAAAACATAAACTATGTTCACATTACCAACATAAAATATTTAGTTTCGTTTAAAATACCTCACTAAATTAAGTGCGTTCATACACGCGTTTCTTTATTTGTCTTGACAGCTTTGTAGCAACCCTGTGTTATTGTTTATTTAACGAAAAGAGATCGCGAATGTGAGTAATTGCGTATATTTTTATATTCTGAGTTGTTTGTGGTAATTTTTTAGATTTTAGATGAGTGATCAAAAGAGAAAGCTTCTGGAATTATTTTACAAACTACCACGCGCGATTATTAAAAACAAAAACGTCCAAACACAATGACATATCAGTTGTGGCACAATACTTTTTAACCGACTTCCAAAAAAGGAGGAGGTTATCAGTTCGTCGGAATCTTTTTTTTTTTTTTTGTATGTTACCGCATAACTTTGGACCACGTCAACCGATAATTCTTTTTGCATCGGAAAGGTAGTGTCTCAGAGGTGGTCCCATACTAATCTGGTTAAGATCCGATCAGTGGATCATGAGATATATATATTTATTTATTTTCAGTCTTGGAATACAGAATATTCTTACAGACTACTCAGCTAACACAAATTAAGTGCTACTAAAACTTAAAAATTAAGATAAATTTTAAATACATTAAGTTCACAAGAGCTAAGATTAAATACATCGCTAGTGGTGTAGCGCAGAGAAAAATGTTCGCAGATGAGTAACCAAGGCAGGGCCTGATTGTGAGAAATCAATGTCCAAAGCATTGAAGACTAGGTTAAGTTCAGCACACGTTCTAGAGATCGGAGCGTTGGCACCATAACTGCTTCTAGAGAAACCTATTTTAAAGAAATCCCAATGGCGGAGGATTCTAGAGGGAATATTAAATGCTATCTTTTCGCTATCGAGAAGGGCAGTCAATTCAGCCAGTTATGATGTTAACGACAAACGTGCACGCTAAAATGGATCTTCTGTTATCCAGTGTTGAAAGGTTGATTAGTTGGCAGCGAGAATAGTATGAAGGTAGTGGCAAAGAAAAATTTAATGAACGGAGAGCAAATTTTATAAAAACTTTTTGAACACGTTCTAATCGTTTAGATAGAATTTTAGTGTAAGGCCTCCAAATAAACGTTGCATACTCCAGTCTTGACCTGACTAGTGCACAAAACAGAGTTTTAAGAGTATAAGGGTTCGTAAACGCCTGACAGTTTCGGCGGATAAAAGCTAACATCGAGTATGAGCGCGAAAGGATGTAATCGACATGACTATTGAATGCGAGTTTGGAGTCAAAGACAACACCAAGGTCCTTCATTTGGGTCACAGATTGCAAAACAGAGCCAGAGATAGAATATGATGTATGCAAAGTATTGAGATGTCGACTGTAAGAAACCTGAAAACATTTGCTGATATTTAGCGTCAACTGGTTTTTGCAGCACCATTCATGAACTCTGTTCAGGTCCGATTGCAGGTTGGCTGAGTCATAAAGGTTTTTGATAGTTGCAAATATTTTAAGGTCATCAGCATAAAGTAGGTAATTAGCAAATTTGAAACAAGAACTGATATCGTTGATGAAAAGCACAAAAAATAGGGGACCGAGAATGCTGCCTTGAGGGACACCCGAGGACGCGATGAACGGTTTTGAGGTTGCATTATCGACTACTACAAAGCAGCGCCTATCAGTTAAGTAGGATTTAACCCAAGACAAAAATGTCGAATGAAATCCAAAAGAGATCAGTTTCAGCAGAAGTAAACGATGTGATACTTTGTCGAAAGCTTTCGAGAAGTCAGTGTAGATGGTATCCACCTGAGCTTTGTTTTCAAAAGCAGATAAGCAGTAATCACTGAAAATAGCCAAGTTTGTGACTGTTGAGCGGTTAGCGACGAACCCATGCTGATTAGTAGAAATTAGGTTTTTAACAGCAAAAGACAGTTTACAGCTTACAACAATCTCAAATAATTTGGAGACTGAAGATAGCTTTGATATCGGTCTGTAGTTGCGGACATCATTTTTGTTCCCACTTTTAAAGATAGGGGTTACAGACGTTTGTTTCCAGTCGTCCACAAATATGCCCGAGGCCAGAGAGTGATTGAAGATTGCAGTAAGAGGCTCAGCTAAACATAGACAGTTTTTCAACAGAAAAGCCGAGAAACCCTCTACATCGCCTTGTGAAGATGGCTTAAGATCACCAATTCCTTTGATAACGTCCTCGGTTGAAATGGTTAGCGAACCAAAATTCAGCGAAGAGTCACTAGAAGAGCTAGAGCCCGTTATATTCGAGTCCATGTCATTGACAAAGTTAGCGCAAAAAAACTCAGCGAATAGGTTTGCCGAGTCAGAGGCTGAATTTGCGGAGCGACCATTGTAGAAAACATTTGTTGGAATTGATGAGCACGATTTTCGGGAATCAATGAAACGCCAGAAAGATTTGGGATTCGAGATAATATTCGCTTCAAAGTTTAAAATATAGTTTCGGTATAAAAACTTGTTCAAACAATTAAATTCTTTTAGAAAGTACCGGAACTTAAGAAGATGCGCGGAGTCGTTTGAGGATTTATACAATTTGCTAAATTTGTTTTTTAAATTTTTTAGATGCTTTAAACGCTTCGTGTACCACGGTAGTTTGTACACCTTCTTCTTAAGAATAGGGATGTACTGTAGGCATAGCTCATAGAGGGTGGTCTTAAAAATACGGTAACAAGAGGTTACATCACTGCCACGGAAAGCATAACTCCAATCTATATTTGATATGGCATCATTTAAGGAAGAAAAATCACACGCTTTATAGTTAAAATTAATACTGCGATCATCCGGCAATGAATCATATTTTTTTATATGAGAGTTGAAGTCGGTTTTTTTTTGCTAAAAATTACTTGTTTCGATTATTATCGATAAAATTAGAACCGACACTGATTTGTTCGTGATTTGGTTCTTGGTTTAAGATAAACTATACTTTCATCTTAATTTACTGAGAGACTTTACGAGGGGAAATTACTTAGTTTGTACTTAATTTATGCGTAAATTAAGATTGACCTCTAAATTACGCCAATGGGAACATAGTTATAAACAAAGTCAGCTGGTGTGTCTTGTTCTTCCGGTTTTTGCAAGTGATGGCTAATTTCCTGTTCGTTTACTTTTTTGCTTTTTCTTCTCTTTGGGAGAGAATTTTCGCTTACGCTCTTGATTTTGATTGTTGGCTGGTGTTGGCTAAATTTGTTATCGAACGCAATTAATGTCAGTATCGATATATCCAGTATTTGTCCTTTTGCCAATCTCGTTTTTTTTTCCATATCGAGTATGACATATAAATTTTATCATTAGTCCTCTTTCAGACACTTCAAGTCTTGAAAGAAATCTTACCGTATTCTCTTTTGTGTTTTCTATTTTATTTTTAAATACGTATATTAAAAATGAAGTGATCAATTCATGAGCCAAAAATACAAGATCACGCCTTCTTCTTAGTGGCCCGTTATAATCGCATTTAGGAAAAAAGTTGGGCGACTTTGACATTAGCCGTTTATTTACATTTGTTCGTTGTTTACAATTTGGTGGTGCTTTTTTACTGCAAATTTCATAATTTTCGCTTGTGACAACGTGTGCACACATAAGGTAAAGAATAATAGCAATATGCAATAGCTTACAAAAATACAAAAGTTTATTATACGAGCATTGCAAAAAACACATATAAGATTGCTATTGGGCCTCCCCATTCTAACAAGATACTAGCATATGAGAGGAGTGGATCGGAAACCCGGCCTTTCCGACCATGCCCAACAGCTCGTTCGTAGTACGGAGCGGAAACTCGGCCTTTCCGACTATGGTAAACGCCTTTATTGACGCAGAGCGGAAACTAGGCCTTTCCGCCTGCTGAACATAAAGATAGACTGGAGACTAGGCCTCGCCAGCTATCCAACCCGAGGCTATAATGTACGTATAATTAATTAATTAATTGTACAATAAATTAATATGTATAAATTTATAAAGTATGTATTTGAAAATAAGTAAAAATTAGTAAAGAAAATAAGAAAAATGTTAATGTATAGTATTAGTAGAAGAGCAATCAATTAAATTAAATAAGTTAATAATGTAATTAACAAGATTTTTTATAGGTCTTAAAGACTGTCAATAAATAAATAAATAAATAATTTAACACAACGACATGATTTATAGAAGAATTCGTATAATAAAAATGATTATTCATGCGTTCAACAACGAAAGACACACGCGCTCCCGAAAGAAAGAAACAAGTTATTTGCTAGCTGTCGGAATCCCGGCGCCATCTTTGTTGTAAGAAGTAAACAACGAAGAGAACAAAAAAAAACGCGTAATTGTTGAACACATGAATAACCATTTTTATTCTACAAACTCTTTTATAAATCATGTCGTGTTAAATTATTCTATACCTTATGTGCACACACATTGTCACAAGCGAAACTGAAGAAAATTCCAGTAAAAAGCCACCACCAAATTATAAGCAACGAACAAATCGCCTTGGAACAAATGTGAACAAACGGCTAATGTCAAAGTAGCCCAACTTTTTTCCTAAATGCGATTATAACGGGCTACTAAGAAGAAGGCGTGATCTTGTATTTTTGGTTCATGGCTAAGTACCCTACAAGAACAGTGATAGTCATTTGATTGATCATGTGATACTCACTGGTGATGGAGATCTCAATCAAGTACTTTGTTACTAATTAATCACGCAAAGTCACGATTTACCAATACAATTTATTATTCATCCGCTTATCTGTGCACAAGAAGAAGTTAAAAAGAGCTTCCTCGCCTTTTATAGTAAATTTAAGGAATTTAAAGTACCGTACAATGATTTTTCAACGAAACAAACAAATGTAACCACAAAACAGATATGAATGACGAGAGAGTGAACAGGATTGCCAGACGATTACGAAATAACAGAAAATAAAGTTAACTATGAGGTTGCAGCTTCAACATACTTCTATCAACTGTTTAAGAGCAATATGCAAAACTTGATGTAAACATTTGTGTACATGTGATCTTCTGTCTTCCCCCGACTTAGGTTGCAAACAGAGTGGAAGCGAAGCCGAAGACGAAGATGAAGACGAAGCCGAAGACGAATTGCTGCGTTGCGGGCAAGCTGGCGAGTGTACATAGTGGAAGATGAATGATATGAAGATTTGTTTATAAATAAAACCCTTTTTTTTAGATCAAATCAAAAGAAAATAAAGAAAAAACAGCAATTCATGAAATAATTTGTATAGGACAACTTTTGCAGAATTTCGCCACTTGTATTATGTGTTACGGCAAGACGGACAGACATTTTTCGAATATACCAGAATGCCAATTAATAAGTTTGATTACATTTTGCCAAAAATTTAGCAAATTTCTTGAAAAACACGTTTTTTCACAATTGCAAACAGTTAAATAAACAACTCATCACAGCAAGCGATTCGTCTTTGAAAACAGTACCCCGCTGTTTCAAGCTGACCGCTTGCGCAACGTCTTCATCTTCTTTGTTGTTGTTGTTGTTGTAGCGGCTACAACAACCCCGCCCAGATAGGCTAATATCTCAGTCGTTGTCTTCAGGTTCCACTAACGGCAGCCCCAAGAAGCGTGCAGCCTCTATGGGGTCGGTCCATAGGGACGACGCCGTTAGGGTTGTGGGGTTTTCCGGGCATGCAAAGAGATGTTTCGAGGCATGAGGGGTCTCTCCGCCTGCCGGACATTCGTTCGGCACATCCGCATTTAACCTACTCAAGTAGGAATTTAGCCTGCTGCAGTAGCCACAGCGAAGTTGGGCTATTGTTGTCCTGGTCTCCCGAGGCAGATGGAGCTCCGTCGCGTCAATGTCCGGTGCTTGTGTGCCTAGAACGGCATTCACTGGTCTTGAGTCTACATAACTCGAGACTGCGTCCCTGTGAATGCCGTTCAGGGCCTGTCTGTGAGCTGACGGGTCCAGATGTTGCTTAATGAACCTCTGGATTTCGTCCGTCAGTTCATATAGATGCCTCCTGACTGGCCTCGGCGAGGGCTCCTCTGCAATCAGCTGTCTATTTGGGTGGTCACATCTGTGGCTCCCAGCAAGAAACTGCTTGCAGAGCATCGTGTTGTGCTCCCTAATTGGGAGCATTTTCGCCTCGTCGTGGAGGTGGTGTTCTGGTGACATCAGGAGGCATCCAGTCGCTGTCCTAAGTGCTGTATTTTGTACCGTCTGTAGCTTCGTCCACTGCGTCCTGCTAGTCCCCGGCGACCACACTGGTGCTGCGTAGTTTAAAACCGGCCGGCCTATTGCCTTGTATGTTGCCAGCAACGTTTCTTTGTCTTTGCCCCAAGTACTGCCGGCTAGCGACTTGAGGACTTTGTTGCGGCTCTGTACTTTATTGACAATAGCGGTTGCGTGCGCAGAGAAGGAGAGCAGGCTGTCGAATGTTCCTCCGAGAATTTTAGGATTATTCACCGTCGGAATTGGTATGTCATCGACGTGAATTCGTAGCGGTAGCCTGACCTCCTTCGTCCAGGTTGTGAAAAGGGTCGCAGAGGATTTCGTAGGGGAGAGGGCTAGACACTTTGCAGTGAAGAAGCGAGAAAGTTCAGAGAGATATCCGTTTACTTTCGAACACAGGTCATCAATTCCATTCCCAGTCGCCATGATCGAGCAATCGTCGGCGTAAGAGACAATCGAGGCTCCCTCTGGTGGTTGAGGGAGCTTTGAAATGTAAAAGTTAAACAGTAGTGGGGAAAGGACACCACCCTGTGGAACCCCCATTTTTTTCCTAAGTTTGCTCGATTTGTCTCTAAACATTACCGACGAGTGTCGACCACTTAGATAATTTGCCGACCACCGTTTGAGCCTCTCTGGGAGAGAGGAAGCCTCAATATCTTCTAGTAGCGTGGAATGGCTGACAGTGTCAAAAGCCTTTGACAGGTCCAACGCTACTAGAATCGTTCTCTCACAGGGACGTTTACGGTTAAGGCCACGAGTTATCTGAGAGTTTATGGCGTTAAGTGCTGTTGTTGTACTGTGCACTTTACGGAAACCATGCTGATGCTTCGCTGGGGTCAGGTGGTTTGTGAAATACGGGAGATGCAAGGCCTCTAGTGTCTTCGCTACCGGGGAAAGGAGTGTTATCCGACGATAAGAATCTCCTATGTTAGCGGGTCTCCCCGGTTTGAGCAGTGGGACCACTCTCCCCACCTTCCAGATGTCTGGGATGAGAGTGGCCATGAACAGATTGAGGACCTCCGTTAGGTACGCTACCTCCGCAGGACCCAAATTTTTCAACATCAGCATGCACTCCGTCGGGACCCATGGCTTTGGAGGCTTTCACCTTCCCGATGGCCACCTGAACTTCACCGCAAGTGAAAGCAAGGGGGGCACAGGTTGTTGGCAGTTTATGCAGCCTTCTGGTCACTCGACGCTTGGCTTTGTCCACCGGAGGATGCAATATGAACTGCCGGCTAAAATAGCTCGCGCATCGCTCCGAGTCCGACGAAGCATGGTCGTCGAAAGAAATTTCGACTCTGTCGTCGTGCTTCGTCGGATTGGACAATGACCTCACGATTGACCAAAGCTTACTCACCCCAGAGGTGAAGTTGCAGGTCTTCAGATGCTCTTCCCACTTCTTCCGCTTATGTACGTTTACTAGTTGCCGAAGCTCCGCGTTGAGATCCCTCCCAGGGATCTCCGGGATCGGCCTAACGAAGGCTATCACGCTCATCGGCTAGAACAGCCGCTTCAGCAGGGAAATTTGGGCGTAGGTCGCTGATGCATCCTGCCGGTACGAAGCGGGCTGCACCAGCGGTGACAGCCCTGCGGAACTTACGTTCACCAAGGTGGACGTCGGTTGGTGTGGGAAGGGCAGCGAAGGTGTTTTCAGTAAATTCCGCGAAGCCTTTCCAATCAGTTTTTGAAAAGTTGATATATGTTCGGTGCTCCGCGGAAGCAAAGTCGGTTGGTTTATCGATCGAGATGACTATGGGCAGGTGGTCTGATGCCAAAGTCAGCATAGCCGAAAATCTCTTCGTGGCAACATCACTGAAGCTAAAAAGTTGGTTGGCGCCTTTTTTGCTCTTCGCAGATTTCTTAAACAAAATCACAGCATCAAAAAGAACGAGCTGTATAAATAAGTAAGTATTTATAGTTTAGAATTCATGCAATTCAGCAATAATTTTAATTTTCATATTGTAGAATATCGTTATAATGGATTGGCGTATGGCTGAGGTGTTGAAATTAATAAATGTATATAGGCAATACGAATGCCTTTGGAATTTCCAAAGTGCGTCATATAAACGTGTTGATCAAAAGCAAAATGCGTGGCTACAAATTTCACAAGAATGTGGGAGAAGTATTGATGAAGTTAAAAAGAAAATTAAAAATGTACGGACAGCATACGCAACTCTAAAGACCGAAAGGAGTCCCCAGTCGCTAGGTAGCGGAGTGTAACAGCAAGGCGAACTCTTGAGGTTATGGCACATCTCATATTTGTATCAGTTTTTTTTATTCTCGAATCCACCTATATGTACATACATATCAATAGGTTCGTTCGCGTAGCTGTTAATTGTTCATGTTTAACCAAAACTTACAAGTTTTTGCGTTCGCGTACGCAAAAAACTTGCAAAGTAGGGGAAATTGAGAGAGCAAACTGACATTTCATTTTGAGGGGAAGCTGTTGGTTTCTGCTGGAAAAATTTTTGCCAACAGCAATTTGCCAACAGGAAAACAGCTGATCAAAAACAGCTGGTTGGCATTTACGCAAATCACAAAATTGAATTTGATGGTTTGGAAGTTAAAAATTACAAAATGCGACTAATTAAACTTGTAAGAAGTAAGTAGTTATTTGTTTAATCAATAAACTGTGCCAGGATACCACTTTGTAATGAGTTTTCGTACGTTTTAAAT